>NC_054475.1:4472723-4772723 GCF_017639515.1 Carcharodon carcharias | reverse complement strand
ATCAAGCTAAAAACAATTGTGTTAGAGCCACAAAATATCAATATCACAAGTGCACCAGAAGATAAGTTAACTGCTGGATACAAGATTTAACCAATTCATGTTTGTGGCAGCCCATCCACAAACATTCACTCCCTCCACCACCAATGCACAGTAGCAGCTGTGTGTACCATCTGCATGGAGTTCCCCAAGGCTCCTTTGACAGCACCTTCCAAATCCATGACCCCTACCATCATAAAGAGAAGGGCAGCAGACACATTGGAGAACCACAAACTGGAAGTTCCTCTCCAAACCACTCATCATCCTGACTTGGAAATATATCGCTGTTCCTTCACTGTTGCTGGATCAAAATCCTGGAACTCCATCCCTAAGAGCACTGTGGGTGTACCTACACCACAGCGGTTCAAGAAGGCAGTTCACCACCACCTTCTCAAAGGTAATTAAGGAAGGACAAGAAATGTTGGCCTAGCCAGCGGCGCCCACATTCCATGAACGATTAAATCAAAGTTTGCCACAGCGGAGGTTGAAGAACCTCTGATGTTGAATTTCCTGGAGGGTACTAATTTATCATGCTTGCATTGAGGGGGCTCAATTGACAACATCAGCTGCAACAGTGATGCCCTGTCGATTTAGAAAAATCATCTGACTCCAACAATATAAGTTTTGCATTTGAAATTTAGAAAGATACTCTTTAGAGGTAGAAATTTCACTTCAGATTTATGATGTGCTGGCTTCAAAAGCCATAGTCCAGGACTTGAATATGTCATCTGGGCCTACATGTTTTATACCATGTTAAAATATGGATCTTCTGCATGTTCAAGTTAACTTTATCAAGGAAGAGCAGATGGATTCACCAAATGTTATACCCAATATTTAAACCCATTACCCAAAACCACCAAAAGAGATTAACTGCTTTTTAAATTTGTTCTTGGGATATGTGTCCTACTGGGAAGGACAGCAATTATTACCCCAAAATGCCCTTGAGCAGGCAATGGTGAATCCCCCTATCAACTTTTCTGTAGTGGGATGATACAATTGAGTGGCTTGCTAGGCCATTTCAGAGGGTAGATGAGAGTCAACCACGTTGCTGTGGGCCTGGAGTCACATGTAGGCCAGACCAGTGACGGGCAACAGATTCTCACCCCTGAAGGGTATTAGTAATTCAGGTGTGTTTTGCATAATAATCCAGTAGTTACATGATCATTTTTGATTAGACTAGCATTTTATTCCAGATTTATTAATTAATTGAATTTAAATTCAGCAACTTCCATGGTAGGATTTGAACTCATGACTCGGATGTATTGCTAGGTCATGTCACTGACCACCCCATCCTTGCATTTCCATCCCATTGTTGCAAGTCGGATCTTCCTGTGTACGACTGGCTGCTGCCTATATGTACAAAGCAATTAGGCCCATGCTTGAGTATTAACTTGTTCCTCCATGGCATTGCAATTGAATCCAGCATTTTCCAGCCCAAGAAATAGAAAAAGCCAAGCTTCCTGCTCCTGTTTATTACCCACTCGACTCTGTGGATTGTTGTATCCCTGGACATTGCAAACAGGCAAGATTACAAACTGCGATAACCATCATTGTGTCCTACAGCCCACTTGCATTCATTATAAATTCTCAGGTCGTGAAAGGTCATTTGGGTGAATTCAGCAATTGCCAATAGAAGAGAAAGTCAACATTTGCTGGTAATCTTTGGGAATTGAAGCCATACTGAAGAATTCTGGGCAATCCCCATCGTGCTCGGCTGTGGCAAGTGAACAGAGACAGCCTTTTGCCTATGTTTTCCTGCTGAATCATATCTTTGGTTACATCAACTTTGGGTACAATCGGTCACCTTGCCCAAAAACGTCCTGGGACTTTATTTTTCCACTCAGGAGGACCAATTCCCTTTACGCATTACTTTGGGCCGATAACAGCTTGATAACCTGTTGCCCTTTTGGGAACATATAATATTTAACTTACTATTTCTTGTTCCAGTGCGTTTCCATTGTGTGCACTGACCCAACAAAGGCAGAGAAGTAGTTCAATGCCGGGCATGATAGGAGAACCTGTTCTTCCCAAAACTGCTTCTTTCGTATGTGAATAACTTATATGTTCTGCATTTTACCAATTTTGTTTACCCAAGTTAAATGATCAGACTTTCAGTGAGACAGTGATGCAAAATATTGTGAGACACCAGATGAATGAAGCTCTCTGTGCATTTACAAGAAAAGAGTTTCATAAGTTTACAAGGAGCCAGGTGTATGTATAATACCAGGCTCCCCATGTGGTGTAAATAAGATCATTGTTTAATATTTGTTTTTTTTATTTGAAATCATAATGAGTTACTCTTTATCCAAACGCTATAGAAAACACTAATAATTCAGAGTGTGTCTTTATTAATTCCAGTATTGTTCCATCTTGAATTCCCTTCACAGAATCACAGAATCTTACCGGCACAGAAGGAGGCCAATTTGCCCATCATGCCATCGCTGGCTCTCAAAATCAACCTTATGACCTAGTGCCATTGCCCTGTCCTTTACCCGTACCCCTGCACCTGGTTTCTATATAAAGAATCATCTAATACCCTCTTAAATGCCTCGATTGAACCTGCCTCCACCAAACTTCCAGGCGGCGCATTCCATCATCCTAGAAGATACGATACAACGATCACTGTCTCCTAAATGTTCCCCATCTTCTTCAGCAGAGAAACAAGTTCACAACATTGGTATTGGAATGAAATTGGAAAACCCAAACTACGTCATGGCCAGGCTTTTACGGCCCCTCTGGCCATGTGGGATATTAGGGTCCTGCCGAACTGAGTGGAGGTTTCAGTGATTCGCTGCATCTGCTGGTTGGAGACACGCTGTGGTGGGGCAGTAAAACCCTGGCCTATTTGGCTCCCACCTATGTTTCTGGAACTGTCCCAATGCCCAATAGCTCACTCTGACTGGACCACATTCAGTCTCCTTTTCGCCCTGGAGCTGAGATACATGCCCATGTCCCCTCACACCCTCCATGACAACCTATGCCACCACACCACTTCCCACCCTCCCCCCCCACCCCACGCGCCCACTCATCGCTATGGCCTTTCAAAATTTCCACACCAACCTATACTGTTCTACATGCCTCAATAGTTTTTATAACTCTATGACATCTTTGCCCCGCTCATGCCAACGCATGGACCCCGCACACCACCCTTTTGCATTACAGCTACCATGTCAATTTACCTAGTATTCACCAAGGGCAGACATCAGGACCCATGCAGAGATGAGATAAAAGAAATTTCTGTAAAATGAAGCACTAACTGTCTATTGCAGACTCCACAATATTTTAAAAACAAACTCATTCAAAAAAACCCTTTTCTGCATTTACATTCCTTCAACTAAATAACGCCTTATAATAACTTTCAACAAAGTCCAACATAAGAGATTGGCATGTAAAATTCGATTGCATGGGATTGGGGGTAGTGCATTGAGATGGATAGAAAACTGATTGGCAGAAAGGAAACAAAGTGTAGGAATAAAGGGGTCTTTTTCTGAATGGCAGGCAGTCATTCACAATATATATGAATGATTTAGGTGAGGGAATTAAATGTAATATCTCCAAATTTGCAGATGACACAAAGCTGGGTGGGAGGGTGAGCTGTGAGAAGGATACAGAGATGCCTCAGTGTGATTTGAAAAAGCTGAGTGAGTGGGCAAACTATCGCAAATGTTGTATAAGGTGGATAAATGTGCAGTTTTCCATTTTCGTAGCAAAATCAGGAGCGCAGGTTATTATCTGAAAGGCAATAATTTGAGAGAGGGGCATGTGGAACGAGACCTGGATGTCCTTGTACACCAGTTGCTGAAGGTAAACATGCAGGTGCAGCAGGCGGTAAAGAAGGTAAATGGTATGTTGGCCTTCATAGCCAGAGGATTCGAGTACAGGAACAGGGATGTCTTGCTGCAATTGTACAGGGCCTTGGTGAGACCACACCTGGAATATTGTGTGTAGTTTTGGTCTCCTTATCTGAGGAAAGATATACTTGCTATAGAAGGAGAGCAGCAAAGGTTTACCCTGGGAAGGCGGGACTGACATATGAGGAGAGATTGAGTCGATTAGGATTATATTTGCTGGAGTTCAGAAGAATGAGCGGGGATGTCACAGAAACCTATAAAATTCTAACAGGACTAGACAGGGTAAATGCAGGAAGGATGTTCCCAATGGTGGGGGAGTCCAGAACCAGGGGTCACGGTCTGAGGACATGGGGTAAACCATTTAGGACTTAGAAGAGGAGAAATTTCTTCACCCAGAGAATGGTGAGCCTGTGGAATTCATTACCACAGAACGTAGTTGAGATCAAAACATTGTATGGTTTCAAGAAGGAGTTAGATATAGCTCTTGGGATGAAAGGGATCAAAGCGTATGGGGAGAAGGCAGGAGCAGGCTATTGAATGGGATGATCAGCCATCATCATAATGAATAGCGGAGCAGGCTTGAAGTGCCGAATGGCTTACTCATGCTCCTAGTTTTTATGTTTCTCTATGTTCCTATAACAAATATTTCATTCTAGTACACAATTCCCTATGACAACAAGCATTGGAGTTCATAGTTCCACAGCAAAGACTCCAGAACCACTTGTAGCTGTCAATTAAACTGTGAAATTGGCAGGCACTCTGCTATGATAATGAATGGTTGTGTAATCAGTCAGAAAGTACTAATCCAGTAATGACAACCCTCGGATTTTTGAGAACTAGACAGAATGAAATATCAAGCAATCATTTTTTAATACACCAAGCAATTTTTTCAAAGATGTAAAGAGCAGGACCTTTAAATGCCTTGACACTTTTGACAGCTCCCCCTGACAGGTGTTTCTAACAGTTTTAACAGGTCCCTTTGACAGGTCTATTGACAGTTCCAGTGAGGTTGACAGTAATGAGTTTATGCATTTTTACGCACATTTATGCCTCCTTTGAATAATTCCAAAGGGCACCTGACCTCCACCAAAGGTTTCTTGGGACCAGACCCAAAGGGGTACCTTACCACTCCAAAGAGGTACCCTGGCTATCCAAACGAATCCAAAGTTCAAGTACGATGTTACCAGGTCCATTCTGCACAATTCAGGTTTCACACCACAAGGCTACCAAAATACCACTTCAGTGGAGTCCAGTTAATGACTTAAATAGCCAGTTTCCTTGGTAAAACATGCAGGCACGAAATACCCCCTGTCCCTGCAAAAAATGGGAGTGCCATATTTGGGGGTTTGGGGGGGGGTGCGGGACTTACAGATTCTGGCCACTTCCATCATTTTGCATCAACAGAGAGGCCTTGCATACTGTCACTTTGTGACATTTCTTACTTTCATTGCTTTATGAGCCCTCTGACATTGAAATCCTTAGTCAAGACTCACAGAATCACAGAATCACAGTGCAGAGGAGGTCCTTTGGCCCATCGAGTCTGCACCGAAACGTGATAAACACCTGACCTAGCTACCTAATCCCATTTACCAGCAAGTGGCCCACAGCCTCGAATATTATGGTGTGCCAAGTGCTCATTCAGGTAATTTTTAAAGGATGTGAGGCAACCCGCCTCCACCACCCTCCCAGGCAGCGCATTCCAGACTCTCACCACCCTCTGGGTAAAAAAGTTTTTCCTCACCTCCCCCCTAAAGCTCCTGCCCCTCACCTTGAACTTGTGTCCCCTTGTGACTGACCCTTCAACTAAGGGGAACTGCCGCACCCTATCCATCCTCTGCATACCCCTCATAATCTTGTACACCTTGATCAGGTCGCCCCTCAGTCTTCTCTGCTCCAATGAAGGCAACCCAAGTCTATCCAATGTCTCCTCATAACTTAAATGTTTAATCCAAGGAAACATCCTGCTGAATCTCCTCTGCACCACCTCCAGTGCAATCACATCCTTCCTACAATGTGCTAACCAGAACAGCACACAGTACTCCAGCTGTGGTCTCACCAAGGTTCAATACAACTCCAACATAACCTCCTCAATTTTGTAATCTATGCTTGATTGATAAAGGCAAGTGTCCCAAGTGCCTTTTGCACCACCTCACAAACATGCCCCTCCGCCTACAGAGATCTATGGACACACATGACGCGTGTGATGCCGTTCATTGAATACTTCCTTGTCAAATTACTTCTTCCAAAGCGTATCACCTCACACATTTCAGGATTAAACTCCATCAGCAACTTATCTGCCCATCTGACCATCCCGTCTATATCTTCCTGTAGCCCAAGACACTCAACCTCATTATTAACCACCCGGACAATCTTTGTGTCAACTGCAAACTTACTATTCCTACCCCCCACATAGTCATCTAAGCCTTTTATATAAATGACAAATAATAGGGAACCGAGCACAGATCCCTGGCTTCCAGTCACTAAATCATCCTTCTGTCATCACCCTCTGCCTCCTACAACTAAGCCAATTTTGAATCCACCTTATCAAATTACCCTGTATCCCATGTGCCTTTGCCTCCTTTATAAGTCTCCCATGTGGGACCGTGTCAAAGGTTTGTTGAAATCTATATAAACTACATCAACTGTACTACTCTCAGCGAAACTCCTGGTAACCTCCACAAAAAATTCAATCAAATTTGTTAGACATGACTTCCCTCTGACAAAGTCATGCTGACTAACCCTGATCAAACTTGGCCTCTCCAAGTGGATGTAGATTCTCTCCTTCAGAATTTTCTCCGATAGTTTCCCTACCACTGCTGTGAGGCTCACTGGCCTGTAGTCCCCTGGCTTATCTCTACAACCCTTCTTAAATAGCCACGTGCTAGTGAGCTCAGAAATAGGAGAATTGCGCCGATCAATACGTGACTTAAGAGTTGGTGCAGGAGGGAGGCATTTAGATTCCTGGGTCACTGGTACCATTTCTGGGGAAGGTGGTACTTGTAGAAGCGGGACGTCCTACATCTGAACCAGAGCGGGACTAACATCATTGCAGGCGGGTTTGCTAGTGCTGTTGGGAGGTGTTCAAACTATTTCGGCAAGGGGAAGGGACACAGTATGTTTGCAGAATAGGGACACATCATAAAACAGTAAAACAATCAAGTCAGAGGGAGTAAAGCTGCATTAAGTTTCAAAGGAGCAAGACAAGGCTGGATGGCCTCTACTTTAATGCCAGGAGTATTACAGCTAATGCTGATGAGTTAAGGGTGAAGATGGAGACGTGGAATTGTGATATAGTAGCCATCACTGAGATGTGGTTGAGGGAGGGGCAGGATTGGCAGCTCAAGATTCTGGGATACAGAATCTTCAGGCGAGAGAGAGGAGGGAATAAAAGTGCAGGTGGCGTTGCATTATTAGTTAAGGAGACAGTTACTGCAGTAAGGAGAGATGATATCTTGGACAGGGCATCGAATGAATCTTTGTGGGTAGAGCTAAGGAGTTAAAAAGGGGCAGTCACATTGTTAGGTGTTTGTTATAGATCCCCAGATAGTCAGCGGGAAATTGGGGAGCAAATATGTGCACAATTTGTGGAGGTGTGTGAAAACAATAACAATAGGGTAATTATATTATGTGGTTTCAACTTTCCCAACATTCATTGGGGTAGACGTACTGTTAAGGGCTGGGATGAAGGGTATTTCTTGAAATGTGTACAGGAGAACTTTTTAGGTCAATATGTAGAGGGTCCAACAAGGGACAGCGCAGTGCTGGACCTAATTCTGGGGAATGAAGCCGGACATGTGGCTGAGGTGGTGGTGGGGGAGCAGTTTAGTGATAGCGACCACAACATGGTAGAATTTAAGCTTGTTATGGACAAAGGAATAGACAAGTTGCAAGAAAATGTTTTGGACTGGGAGAGATGGATATTAATATAATAAGACAGGATCTGGCCAAGGTAGACTGGGAACAGCTACTTGTGAGGAAATCTACAGAGGAGCAGTTGGCAGTGTTCAAAAAGGAACTGGGGAGGATACAGGCTCAAGATGTTCCCTCTAGGGTGATAAGAAGGAGTCACAAGCCCAGAGAACCATGAATGACCAGAGATATTCAGGTTATGATGAGAAGGAAAAGAGAAATCTTTAGCAGGTACAAGGGAAGCAAATCAACAGAGGCATTAGTGGAGTACAGAAAATGCAGGGTGGAGCTTAAGAAAGCCATTAGGAGAGCAAAGAGGGGACATGAGAAAGCTCTGGCTGGTAAAAGTAGGGAAATTTCCAAGATATTCTATAAGTATATCAATGGGAAGAGTATAACTAGAGAAAGAGTGGGACCCATAGTAAATCCTTCCATGTCCCTCCTAATGCTCATGTGGTGAATGCTGATTCAATTTGGTGCTTCAAATGAGCTGCATCTGTTCGGGGCTCGGTTCGAGATCACCTTGTATTAAAAAGTAATCCAAGACCAGATCAATGTGTGTTCCTGGTTAAACGGGTGAGAGAGGAATTTTTCAATTTTCATTTCCTGAGTTTATATTTAATTTGTTCCCTCTCCCCAGAGATTACATGGTTCCAGATGGATAGGGAGAGTCTGTACCGTGAGGCATAAGGCATCACAACTCCATGGCCAGGCTAAATCGACCAGTTGGGCTTTTCCATTTTTTGGAAAAGAAATAAATTATACGTGTACTTTGATAAAGGCAGGTAAGCAGGATTTTTCACCACTGAAAATGCAGAGGCAATGATTTACTTGGATACCGTACAGGTAATTCTCAAGTTTGTTCCTGGTAGCTTATTATATTGTTTTGCCTGTTACTGATGTAAAACCATTTGCATTCTCCCAAAATAGATTCTTCACCAGCTGAATGTGGGTACTATGCTGGCATGTTTCCAAACCACTGGAATCTGTCCATGACTCTTTTGTTTTAAAGCCTTTAAGGCAGTAGAAAGCTTCCATCTCATTAAAGTTGAGACCCATATACACAGTTGGATTATTGGGTTGGAAGTTATCGTTTCCAGTGAATACTTCAAGAAACTAAACTTTAACAGCGACTTGTCTTTCAGATGCTGATCTCCTGTGCATTCCTGATATTTGATACATTTAATTTCGTCACATCTTGGCTCAGAATTTGCCGTAGTAGTAACAGTGATGCTGCCAGTGCTTGCTATTATTACTGTGTCAAGCTGACAGCAGCGTCTGGTATTCGCATATGCACAGTTAAACGTGTAAATCAGGAAGTTGTTGTCAGTGATACGCTGCTTTGCCACAGGCTGCATTGCTGCAGCCTTTACAGGGTTATACTCATTGAAGTTTAGAAGAATGAGAGGTGATCTTATTGTAACATAATAAGATTCTGAGGGGGATTGACAGGGTAAATGTTGAGGGGATGTTTCCTGTAATGGAGAATCTGGAACAATGGAGCACTGTTTCCAAATAAAAGGCATCTCCCATTTTGCAAGCAGCTCATTGCCTCAGGAGAACATTTAGAAGTTGCATCTTTTTAATAAAATATTTCTAAAGTTTTAGTTCTGATACTTATGATTCTCCCTTAACTCCATAAGCATCTCTCAGTTTGTACTTTACTTTTTGTACTTTGATTTAAATATGAGTTATATTCCCTACATTTTACTTCCTGCATTGCTGCCTGTGACAATTCTTCAATCAGATTGGGTGATCAGCCTGCCTTTGCCTGTCCTATCTCTGGATGCCACAGATCCACTGTTAAAGGTCCCAAATTGAAACTGACATTGGGAAAGAGGATATCTACATTCCAGAGCCGATCAAATCTATGTGGATAACTTTTGTTAAGGACGTGGACAATGCTGTCCCATTACAGCTGACTTGAAAATATGTGTGATTGCTTCTTACAATCTTGGGAAACATTGCCGACCATTTTAGAATATCTAGACCAGGGTGCACTGAAATTCAATCTGAAATGGAAATCACAGAATCACAGAATTTTAAAGGCACAGAAGGAGGCCATTCCACCCATCCTGTCTGCAGTGGCTCTGCAAATGAGCATTATGACCTAGTGCCATTGCACTGCCTTTTCCCTGTAACCCTGCACATTGTTTCTATTTAAATAATCATCTAATGTCCTCTTGAATGCCTCGATTAAATCTCCCTTCACCACACATGGATGCAGTGCATTCCAGACCCGAATCAATAGTTGTACGAAAAAGCTTTTTCTCACGTCACGTTTGCTTCTTTTGAAAATCACTTTAAATTGTGCCCTCTCGTTCTTGATCCTTTTCCAAGCGGGAATGGCTTGTCCCCATCTCCTCTGTCCAGCCCCCTCATGATTTTGAACATCTCCATCAAATCTCCTCTTCACCTTCTTCCCTCCAAGGAGAACAGCCCCAACCTCTCCGATCTATCTTCGTAACTGAAATTTCTCTTTTCATCGGAAACATAGTTGTAAGCCTTTTCTGCACTCTCTCCAATGTGTTCACATCCTTCCTATAATTTGGGGCCCAGAAGTACACACAACGCTCTTGTACACTATGCCATAATATCCAGCATCTTGAATCAATGGGATCTTGTATTAGAATTACTCTGAGATGTAAATAGAACCAGAACGAGACTTCATCAGGCTACATCCAAATTTCTGAGGATATTATTCAACAACCACTTCTCATGTGATCTACAAATTCCTACCTGTGTTTGGCAAACTTTGACATGAGTGGATCACCTCACAAGACAGTTCAAATGTGAAATGAATTCAGGCTCCACCACACACAGAAGTAAATGGAACAAGAAACAGGAAAACTGGGAGTATGCGTTGCATGTTGATATTTTATTGAACAATTTTAAGAACGATTGTAATGAAGAGAAAAGGAGAGAAAAGGCGGCCGTGTGATGTTAGGATCACATTTACTTCAAGTCAGGTTTCACTGCAGAGGTCATCCACATTCAGCAGAAATGTGTATGTCACTGGAGTGAATCACTGCACCAATAATATATCACGACTGAATGTCAGAACCAAAAGATAACTGAGTGAAAGTGCTACACAATCAGAGAGGGAATATAATTAGACTGTATCAACATTATCATTTCCAATCCAGAACCAGTGTCCTTAGTCTGTTCCTATAAAAACACACAGTGACAAGGCATTTCTTTAATTATTATTTCTATTTTCCTTGTTTTTCAGCTGTGATTTAGTGCAGAGTTCTGCTGAGCATGAACCACAGCCAATTGCCAATTGTATATATTTGTTTATTGTTATTCAAGAGATGATGACTTCCTCTATTACACTCTGCAGCCAGGTGACAACTGCTGCACTGGAGGGTCATGTGATGGCTTAAAATGCAGATCAGGGTGTGCTTTTAATGAGAATACAGAAGAAGAAATTAGACAGCCTTAGCCAAACCCACACGATTGCTCCCACTGTCGAAAATGGAGTAATATTCCCCAATGAACACATCTCCCAGGATCCAGAGGTTTCCACCGGTAACGCCAAATCCACTGGAGCAGATTCTTTGGTTGTCAAAAGTTTGCTGTAAGGAAAAGGAGAACAATTAACATTAAAATAAATTCCTATTGCATCTTCTAAAATTTCAAAGTTTACTCTAGCACCCCATTGCTGTCCAATAACACACCTGTAACGTGTAAGCTTGTGCGGGGAGAGGGAAGTCCACTCCATTGATTGTGAAGACCACATCAGGCATGTTCTGCAGATTGTTACAGTTTATGTTGTACTGTAAGAAAATAGAAACAGCATTCAGTCATTGAGTCAGTATAAAGATTTACAATAACTCATTTATAGAGCAATGCCATTCCTAATTAATCAATATTGAGCTAAAGATGAGGTAAAATGGGAATACACAAGCTGGATAACAGGAAATGGCTAAAGAGAAAGATTGGTGATTCCCAGGATAGACTTAATTTCCATATCGCAACATCATACCAAAACATTTCTAAATATCAGTGTTCATCTCAATGCCAAAACAATGATAAACAGGATAATGGATTTCACATTTTGTCTTCTGATACTGTGCACTATTTCTGCAGGAAATTTTCCCCTTGAATAACAAGGTTCCAAAATGTAAAGACTCTTCCCCTTAAATTTGCTACAAATATTGGTGCATTTCCAATATCTCTGGGGCAGTATGTCCATGCTAGTGTGATTGTTGCCTCATATTAGTGAAATTTAATTTAACATCACTCTGTCCTCTCACTCCCGCCCACTCTACCCCTCCCTCGCCACACACCATCCCCACCCCAACCCACAAGAGGCTGAGGGAACTTACACAGAGCAAATTATGAATGAGAATTTGCAAGATTTTTTATAAATGTAGCGTGTATCATTTTGTCATAGTGTAAATGATCTGTTACAGGCTGCATTGTTAATGAATCATTGATGCACACTCAGATACTCCGCGTCCACGCCCAATGTTGGAACATGGGTTTACCTCCCTATAGTTAGTTGGAATTGCTCCAATGCCCATCTGGATATTGTCAATGGATGTACTGGGACCAACAAGAAGAGAATTGCCAGTATCAACAATGGCAGGACAACCTCCACTGCAGGCCACCCCTCCCCATTGATTGTCACTCTAGAAGGAGAAAAATGCATCAAGAGTTCGTCAAAGATTGAAAACTGCCTCAAGTATTAGACAAATTGAACAATTAATAGTAAGTTGAGTCTTGCTGAGACATTCATTATATCTTCCATAAATGCTGATTCAACTGTGATCTTAAAATTAGTCTAAGTATGTTATTCCTTCTTTCCTTTGAGTTTGTTTGTATCAATATAATTTGTTAAAATCATTATCTCAGACTTCAGTAGAGAAGCAGAAAATATCTATTCCTCTTGTAGATGGGTAATCACTTACCTGTCAATGAGGATTTGCCAGTAGGCATCACGAGTGACAGGAACCCAGTGAATTTGGCCTGTGTAGTGACTTGAATCAATTCCACCAAATAGGATTTCACTGCCGGACTGACCTTGCTGTCTGTAAAACAAAAGAGAATTCAAGAAAAGCTCAGAGATTGATATATTTCCAGTTTAGAGGTAGCACTTAGTAATGTGACTGCCTATTGGATATTGTATCTAAAATCAACAACTTTCTAAATCAGCTACTAAAAGTCATTGATTGCAATGTTGCCATAAATACTAAAAATAAATTCAAAATAATAAATTTAAAATGGACAACTATACCGTTTAAATGAATTATACAGAATATATTCTGGCTCTGTTTATTGGTTCTATTCTGAATTGGGTTGATAGCACCAGAGGACAAATTCAAGGTTTGGAACAAAATCACTTTGAAAGAAAGCACCTGCATTGATGTTGAGCCTTTCACATCCTGAGAATGGCCTTAAATTCTTCTCACCCAACTAATACATTTGAAGTGTATTTAACATTGCAGTGTAGACAAACGTGGCAGGCAGTTTGTACACAGCAGTGTCCCACAAATAATCTGAGCGAACTCAGTGAAAAGATACCACGGACATCAGTTTCCTGCCCACTTCCCATATCCATCAATTCCATGAGTGACCAAAAATCTGTCTATTTCAGCCTTAAGTATACTCAGTGATGGAGCATCCACAAACCTCTGGGGTAGAGAATGCCAAAGATTCACAATGTCCTGATAGTGAAGAGGTTTCTCAACATGCCAGCCCCAACCACCTATCCTGACTCTGTGCCCCTTTGTTCTTAATTCCACAGCCAGAAAATAACCTCTCAGTGTCCACCCTGTCAAGGCCCTTCAGAACCTTGTATGTTTCAATGAGACTGTTGCATTTTATGCCTTGGAAATATGCAGAGATGATACACCATTTTCTACTTGCACAGGATAAGATTTATTTACAATGCTTTAAAAATGCCTGCTCCCTCGCTTGCAGCAGCCAGCCTCTGTTCAGTCTCTGCCTCTCTCTCTCTCTTGAAGTGACCACAGCCAGGCTTAATTAATCATACACAGTGAGCAGTGAACAGAGACACATAATCAAATGTTGAGGAATTGAGCACTACTGGGCTCACCTCTAATTCTTCTAACCTCCAGAGAATATTAATCTAATTTACTGAACATATCTTCATTGCATAACCCTCTTACCCCAGGGACTAATCTACTGAACCTTTGATTTACTGCCTCCAGTGCAACTATATCTTTCCTTGGATACAGGGACCAACACTGCCGATGTAACTTCAGGTGTGAAGTACAATGCCACCCTAAAGTATTGACATTCACAACGTGCTCAAGTTTTACATTAGATTTGAGCCCATGGCATTGACACAAAGACAAGAGCGTTAACAACTAAGGCAAGCTGATTGTTTGAGTGAAAGCAAAATAAGCAGTTCCTGTTTCATTCAGGGAAATAACATGTAGCAACAAGTGCATAAAAGATTTTTACCTTGTTAGGTACACAGAGAAAAGAGGCTCATCCACCAGTCTCTGCGATATCATGTTACTAAATACAGTTGTGGCTCCTGATGCTGCAAGAGATGGAAAGCCCATGCCCAGAATTCCATCAAATTTAACATAGGAAAAGAAACCACCAGGTTCAGATGAACTTAAACCAAATTCCTGACCATGGATAGTAATGTTTGAAATCTAGAAAAATAAAGTCCAGTGATTATTCATGAGAAATTAAGCAGAATGTTATCCTGTAAATTGTAACGTCTCCATAAATTGCACTTAGCAAATATATTTTCCCCACACCCATGCAGCCAATCAAGAGCACCAATGGGTTAGATGACCAATTAAACTTTTTTTTAACAATCCTGTTTCATGGATAAATTTTGGAAAAGAAATGGGGAGTGGCCACATGAGCTTCTTTGAATAGTAGATGGTGGTTGTTTACATCCACTTCAAAGGTTACCTATAACACTATGGCACTCTCAATCTGGATTATCTGTACAAGTGGGTTTGAGCTCGCAACCTTCTGACTCAGAGTGCTACCACTGAGTTAAGGCAGGTGACTGAAAGATGTCATATCCCACATTCAACACAAATAGACATAAGGCTGTGAGTTGAACTGAATGAAGGGAGCATTTTCATCAAATATCTACTGTTCCAATGGAAAGAATTTCAGGCAAGTTTTATTACAAATCCTCAACTTGAACATTGAGACACTCTCTGCTACATCATCATTACACACCCACGTATCTGTTTGTCTTCCAACTGATCAAAATCATTATTTTTGATTCCAAGATCTTTGTGTCGTTATCTGGAACATATTACCTTAGACATCAATTATCACCGTTATGTAGTTTAATTTACTTGATGAAGGGGCTACAATCTACTTACTCTGACAGTGTCATATCCCAGTATTCCTGTCATGGCACCTGTACCATACTGGATAGATACACCCTGGTTGTTTGAACGATATGTTGATGACAATCTGGGGTTGAATCTTCTATGCACCACTGGAACAGAACATTCATTTCATGAAATTAATAAAAAAAACATTTCAGCATTTAGTCTAATATAACAAGAAACTTTTGTGCCAGAAAAGAATCAATTACTCACATTTTTTAAAGTTTCTATTTTTAACAAGCACCCACCCAATTTTGTTGAGCCAATTACGTATATCACTGGTTCCCTTTTCCTTGGAATGAGGTCCTGAGAACGTGAGGAGGATCAGAAAGCTGTGTTCATGTGTGAGGTGGAGCTCTGTGTTGGACATGTGTGTTGGACATGTGCACACCTACAAAGGAAGATACTTCATGCCAGTCTAGGGGAGACCCTCTTGTTAGCCTAGCCATTGGATAAGCTTAAACCTAATCAAATTTAACTAGACACCAGAATGGTCCCTGGGAGAGGGATTTTTGCTGCCAGGTCAGGTTGGAGATCCTGGGGTCGTTCTCCTTGGAACAAAGGTGATTGAGGGAAAATGTGAGAGAGGTGCAGAAGATAATCAGTTTATGATGGGTTTAGATAAGGTAGAGAAAGAAAAGCTGTTCCCATTAGCTGATAATTTAAAGACCAAGGGCGCAGATTTAAGGATTCGGGCAATAGATGCAGTTGGATGTCAGGAAGAAGTTTTTTAAGCAGCGGGTGTTAGTGACCTGGAACTTGCTGCCTACAAGGATGGTGGAAGGAGAAATAATCAATGATTTCAAAAGGAAATTGGATGAGAACTTGAGGAATATAAACCAGCAGGGCTATGGGGATAGAGCCATGGAATAGCACTGACTGGGTTGCTCTATAGTGAGCTTGCATGGAGCCATTTGGCTAAATTGTCCCCTCTGTGCAGTAATGAATTCATGACTCTATGATGCAGCGTTATGGAGAATGGACCTTTGCTGTGTACTTTTGATTTGTTTAGTTTTTTATGACCTGAATTGTCATTAAGGATTCAAAACATAGTTCTAAATTCTTCCAGGTTCTCAATTTGCTTTGTTGCCGCAAAATCTCCACTGTCCATTCTCTTTGCCAGTAACCATCCGATCCAGGAGTGTGAACTGGAAATTATTTTACACTAATGCTAAGTTTTTTGTGTAACTTCAACCTAAGATTTATTCATATCCAGAGGGAGACAAAGAACCACATCTTAAACCTCCAAGAAATCAAAGCTTGGTTAAATTTCTCTCCAAGCCCAGAGGTAACCAAGCAAAATTCTATTGTTTCATCCAATCTTACAAAACAGACTGTTCAACTGTGACTATTGTAGAAATTTGACTCTCTTCCTAACCCGGCTACACAACTGACCTTAACATGAAGACAATTCACAAAGGGAAGTATGTTAACAGCAGGGTAATATTTACTTACTGCATGGTTTTTCAGAACAGTAAACTGATGGGACCCAGAGATTGGATGAGCCAGTGTCAAAGATGACGGTGAAGCTCTGTGGTGGATTCCCAATGCTGATTGCTCCATAGTATGACAACTGTCAGCAAAAAGAAAAAGACCAAAATATATCAACTGGAAATATATCATTGTGTTATTAGGTTCATGTTCCTCTACACCCATTAGAAAATGTAAATCTTCCGATCACTCCTTTATTCTAATCACATGATGCAGAAGTAGAAGAGTGTAGCTATTTAAATGCAAGAGAGGTAATGAGTAGGAATAAGCAATGTATCTGTTCCTATGTATTATGCTGAATAATATACTTCATGGCTAAGATGATGTTGCACCTTTCATTCATGTTCTCTTTTAACTTCAGGTCACATCTCAACTCCAACTGATGCTAACAAGACTGATAGCATTGTTAAACACCCACCCAGCAACACAAGTCATGCTCATTAATAGTACCCAGAAATATTAACCCAGTAACCATCAGCATTGGTTAGCAAGCTGCTGCCAGCTTATAGGTCTACAGAAAAAATAAGTAATTTCTCACAATGAATCAGAAGTTTCAAATCCAGATCAAAAGGATTCAATGTTGTGATCACTAGTTTTTCATAGAAACATACAATGGTTACAGTGTAGATGGAGGCCATTTGACCCGTCATTTCCAACTAGCTCTCTGCAATAGCAGTTCAGCTACGTCTACTCCTCTCACATTATCCCCTTGTTCCTGCAAATATTGTCACTTCCCATAATTATCCAATTTTCTTTTCAAAGCTGCAATTGAATCTGCCTCCTCCACCCTTATAGTCATAATGATCCAGATCCTAACCACTGGCTGTGTAAAAAATGTTTCTTCCTTGTGTTACCATTGTTTCTTTTCTCAGTTACCTTCAATCAGTAACCACTCGTTCTTGACCATTCTCCTAATGATTTTGACAACCTCCAACAAACGTACTCTTAATCTTCTCTTCAAGTACAGCAGCCCCAGTTTTTTCAACCTATCCATGTAACTGAAGTTTCTCATTCCTGGAACCATCTGGTAAATCTTTTCTGTCCCCTTTCTAATGCCTTTGTATCCTCCCTATAATGTGGTGACCAGAATTGGAAATTTGACTCCAGTTGAGGTTGAATCAATATTTTGTAGATTGGTTCATCATAAATTCCTTGCTTTTATGATCAGTATGTCTCTATTTATGAAGTCCAGGATCCTGTATGCCTTTTAACCAACCTGCCCTGTCACTTTCAACAATTTGTGCACACACACACCCAGATTTCTCTACACCTACATCCCCTTCAGAATTGTACTCTTTACATTATATTGCCTCTACTTGTTCTTTATACCAAAATTTATCACTTCACACTTCTCTGCATTAAATTTTAGCTGCTAGATGTTCTCCTAATCCACCAAACTCTCTATGTCCTCTTGATATCTATCACTGCCAACCTCACAGTTCGCAATACTTCCAAGCTTTGTATCACCTGCAAATGTTGAAATTGTGCCCGGCCTCACCCAACTCTAGGTCATTGATCTAGATCAGGAAAAGCAGTGGGGCTAATACAGGTTCCAGGGAATCCGACCATATGCTTTCCTCCAGACTGGAAAACAACCATTCACCAGGACTCTCTTTTACCTGTCGCTCAGCCAACTTCATATCCATGCTTATAATGTTCCTTCTATTCGATAGGCTTCAATTATGATGACATGTTCTAATGTAGCATTTTATCAAATGCCTTTAGGAAGTCCACGCACACCACATCAAACTCATTACCCTGAACAACCTGCACTGTTAACTCATCAAAAAATATAATCAAATTAGTTTAACATGATTATTGTTTAACAAGTCTATGCCAACTTTCCTGACTTAATCCACATATGTTCAAGTGACTTACAGCACCCAACAACAGATAGAACAGCTGAATCCCATCCATTGACAATTTCCGTGTAAATTATAGCAGGTTAAATATCTACAACACAAGGTCTACTCGCAAAGTTTATGTGCCACTGAATTATTGCCCTTAACCAGCAACTGGCTCAGAGAATAACATAAATTATAGCTGGAAGCTGCAACAAATGTAAGTTAAGATGTAGTTTTCTCTTTTGTTAGGTAAACTGAGAGATTACTTACATCCAAGTAGTTAATCATTGGTTCATTTATCTCCAGAGTTAAGGGTTGTTCAAACTTTGAGCAGGGATCATATGGATGATTCTTCAGGAAGTCTCCCAGCAACTCTTTCTCCTTAAGAACATCACGGGCAGATTTGCCCTTAAACAAGGGCACTCTGTAAAGAAATAAAATAAGTTGCAAATGTGATCAACCTTTTCTGTTCCTTGCTGACATATTATTCATTTCCTCGTTTGTCTTGTGTTGATTTCCTACCTGATCAGACATTCAGAGAGCTGAATGCAAGCGAGGGTGATGAGCAGCCACTTCATCTTGCCAGTTGGGTTGGTTTGGAGACTCTACAGAACCTAGAGTTTGGGGCCTGAGCAGTAACATTTATACCCTCTCCGACCAAACTATTCCATTGTCATGAGGCCTCAGATACGATCATTCAGTATGATAAGTAAGTATTAATGTACACATGATCAGTTTATCTCAAATATAATCTTTTTAATTAAGGACAACCTTCAAACTAAGTGGTAAGGAATTAAGAGCATTTGGGTTATAACAAAACACTTTAAGTATTGTAAAAATCAGGCTAAAAACAATTGTGTTAGAGCCACAAAATGTCAATATCACAAGAAGATAAGTTCACTGCTGGATACAACATTTAACCAGTTCATGTTTGAGGCACCCCATCCACAAACATTCACTCCCTCCACCACCGATGCACACTAGCAGCTGTGTGTTCCATCCGCAAGGAACTCACCAAGGCTCCTTAGACAGCACCTTCCAAAAGCATTAAATCTACCATCATAAAGACAAGGGCAGCAGATACATGGGAGCACCACAAACTGGAATTTCCCCTCCAAGCCACTCATCATCCTGACTTGGATATATATCGCTGTTCCTTCACTGTTGCTGGATCAAACTCCTGGAATTCCATCCCTAAGAGCACTGTAGGTGTACCTACACCACAGCAGTTCAAGAAGGCAGCTCACCACCACCTTCTCAAGGGTAATTAGGGATGGGCAAGAAACGTTGGCCTAGCCAGCGGCGCCCACATCCCATGTACGATTAAATCAAGGTTTGCCACTACGGAGGTTGAAGAACCTCTGATGTTGAATTTCTTGGAGGGTACTAATTTATCATGCTTGCATTGAATAGGCTCAATTGACAACATCAGTTGCAACAGTGGTGCCCTGTCGATTTAGAAAAATCATCTGACTCCAACAAGATAGGTTTTGCATTTGAAATTTTGAAATGTACTCTTTTGGGGTAGAAATTTCACTTCAGAGTTATGTTGTGCTGCTTTAAAAGCCCTGATCTGGGACTTGAATATGTCACCTAGGCTTACACATTTTATGCCATGTTAAAATATGGATCTTCTGCGAGTTCAGGTGAACTTTATCAAGGAAGACCAGATGGATTCACCAAGTGTTCGATCCAATATTTATCCCCTCATCCAACACCACCGAAAGAGATTTACTGTTTTTTTTTAAATTTCCTCTTGGTGTATGGGTGTTACTGCAAGGCCAGTATTTATTGCCCACCCGTAATTGTCCTTGAGCAGGCGATGGTGAACCCCGTTATCAACTTTTCTGTAGTGGGATGATAGAACTGAGCAGCTTGTTAGGCCATTTCAGATGCCTGAAATGCCTCAGATGGTAGTTGTGAGTCAACCATGTTGCTGTGCGGCTGGAGTCACATGTAGTCCAGACCAAGTAAGGACGGCAGATTCCCACCCATAAAGGGCATTAGTAATTCAGGTAGGTTTTACACAGTAGCACAGAAGTCGCATTATCATTTTTAATTAGACAAGTGCTTTGTTCCAGGTTTATTAATTAATTGAATTTAAATTCAGCAACTCCCATGGTAGGATTTGAACTCATGCCTCGGATGTATTGCTAGGTCATGTCACTGACCACCCCATCCTTGCATTCCCATCCCGTTGTAGCAAGTCGGATTTTCCTGTGTACGACTGGCTGCTGCCTATATGTACAAAGCAATTAGGCCCATGCTTGAGTATTAACTTGTTCCTCCACGGCATTGCAATTGAATCCAGCATTTTCCAGACCAAGAAATAGAAAAAGCCAAGCTTCCTGCTCCTGTTTATTATCCACTGGACTCTGTGGATTGTTGTATCCCTGGACATTGCAAACAGGCAAGATTACAAACTGCGATAACCATCATTGTGTCCAACAGCCCACTTGCATTCATTATAAATTCTCAGGTCGTGAAAGGTCATTTGGGTGAATTCAGCAATTGCCAATAGAAGAGAAAGTCAACATTTGTTGATAATCTTTGGGAATTGAAGCCATAATGAAGAATTCTGGGCAATCCCCATCATGCTCGGCTGTGGCAAGTGAACAGAGACAGCCTTTTGCCTATGTTTTCCTGCTGAATCATATCGTTGGTTACATCAACTTTGGGTACAATCGGTCACCTTGCCCAAAAACGTCTAGGGACTTTATTTTTCCACTCAGGAGGACCAATTCCCTTTACACATATCTCTGGACCGATAACAGCTTGATAACCTGTTGCCCTTTTGGGAACGTATAATATTTAACTTACTATTTCTTGCTCCAGTGCGTTTCCATTGTGTGCACTGACCCAACAAAGGCAGAGAAATAGTTCAATGCCGGGCATGATAGGAGAACCTGTTCTTCCCAAAACTGCTTCTTTCGTATGTGGGTAACTTATATGTTCTGCATTTTACCAATTTTGTCTACCCAAGTTAAATGATCAGACTTTCAGTGAGACAGTGATGCAAAATATAGTGAGACATCAGATGAATGAAGCTCTCTGTGCATTGACAAGAAAAGAGTTTCATAAGTTTACAAGGAGCCAGGTGTATGTATAATGCCAGGCTCCCCTTGTGGTGTAAAGAAGATCATTGTTTAATATTTGTTCTTGTTATTTGAAATCATAATGAGTTACACTTTATCCAAACAATGCAGCAAAAACTGTTCCTCTGACATGTCCTCCCTCTTCCTTAACCGAGGTTTACCACCCACTGTCGTTGACAGAGCCCTCAACCTTGTCCGGCCCATCTCCAGCGCATCCGCCCTCACGCCTTCACCTCCCTCCCAGAAACATGATAGGGTCCCCCCTTGTCCTCACTTATCTCCCCACCAGCATCCGCATTCAAAGGATCATCCACCGCCATTTCCGCCAACTCCAGCATGATGTCAGCACCAAGCACATCTTCCCTTCACGCCCACTGTCGGCATTCCGTAGGGATCGTTCCCTCCGGGACACCCTGGTCCACTCCTCCATCACCCCCTACTCCTTAACCCCCACATATGGCACCACCCCATTCCCACGCAAAAGATGTAACAGCTGCCCCTTCACTTCCTCTCTCCTCATCGTCCAAGGGCCCAAAAACTCCTTTCAAGTGAAGCAGCATTTCACTTGCATTTCCCCCAACTTAGTCTACTGTATTGGTTGCTCCCAATGTGGTCTCCTCTACATTGGAGAGACCAAACGTAAACTGGGCGACTGCTTTGAAGAACACCTGCGGTCTGTCTGCAATAATGACCCAAACCTCCCTGTCACTTGCCATTTTAACACTCCACTCTGCTCTCTTGCCCACATGTCTGTCCTTGGCTTGCTGCATTGTTCCAGTGAAGCCCAACGCAAACTGGAGGAACAGCACCTCATCTTCCGACTAGGCACTTTACTGCCTTCCAGACTCAATATTGAATTCAACAACTTTAGGTCTTGAACTCCCTCCTCCATCCCCAACCCCTTTCTGTTTCTTCCCCCTTCGTTTTGTTTTTTCCAATAATTCATATAGATTTTTCTTTTCCCACCTATTTCCATTATTTTAAAAATTTTTTAAATCATTTATGCTTCCCCCACCCCCAGTAGAGCTATACCTTGTGTGCCCTACCATCCATTCTTAACTAGCTCATTCGTTTAGATAATATCACCAACTTCAACAACTCTGTGTTCTTTTGTTCTTTGGACTTTGACATTTTTGATGATCTGCTCCTCTCATTGCTTGCTTGTCCCTACAACCACACCACCCCTCTCCACTTCTCTCCCCCCACCCAACCCCCTCCCCCTCCCCCCCAACTACCACCCACCCGCCACCTTAAACCAGCTTATATTTCAGCCCTTTCCTTGGATTCACCTAGTTCTGTTGAAGGGTCAAGAGGACTCCAAACATCAACTCTTTTCTTCTCCGCCGATGCTGCCAGACCTGCTGAGTTTTTCCAGGTAATTCTGTTTTTGTTTTCGATTTCCAGCATCTGTACTTTTTTGTTTTTATCGCTGAAGGTAAGCATGCAGGTGCATCAGGCAGTAAAGAGGGCAAATGGTATGTTGGCCTTCGTAGCCAGAGGATTCGCGTACAGGAACAGGGATGTCTTGCTGCAATTGTACAGGGCCTTGGTGAGACCACACCTGGAATATTGTGTGTCGTTTTGGTCTCCTTAAGTGAGCAAGGATGTACGTGCTATAGAAGGAGAGCATCAAAGGTTTACCCCTGGGATGGCCGGACTAACACGTGATTAGAAATTGAGTTGATTAGGATTATATTTGCTGGAGTTCAGAAGAATGAGGGGGGATGTCACAGAAACCTATAAAATTCTAACAGGTCTAGTCAGGATAAATGCAGGAAGGATTTTCCCAATGATGGGGGAGTCCAGAACCAGGGGTCACAGTCTGAGGACATGGAATAGGCCAATTAGGACTTAGATGAGGAGAAATTTCTTCACCCAGAGAATGGTGAGCCTGTGGAATTTGTTACCACGGAAAGTAGTTGAGACCAAAATATTGTATGCTTTCAATGATTTAGATATAGCTCTTGGGGCGAAAGGGATCAAAGGGTATGGGGAGAAGACAGGAGCAGGATATTGAGTTGGATAATCAGCCATGATCATAATGAATGGCGGAGCAGGCTTGAAGTGCCGAATGACCTACTCATGCTCCTAGTTTTTATGTTTCTCTATGTTACTATAACAAATATTTCATTCTTGTACACAATTCCATTTGACAATAAGCTTTGGAGTTCATAGTCCCACAACAAAGAGTCCAGAATGACTTGTAGCTGTCAATTAAACTGTGAAATTGGCAGGCACTCTGCTATGATAATGAATGGTTGTGTAATCAGTCAGAAAGCACTAATCCAGTAATGACAACCCTCAGATTTTTGTCAACAGACAGAATGAAATATCAAGCAATCATTTTTTAATACACCAAGCAATTTTTTCAAAGATGTAAAGAGCATGACCTTTCAATGCCTTGACACTTTTGACAGCTCCCCCTGACAGGTGTTCCTAACAGTTTTAACAGGGTCCTTTGACAGATCTATTGACAGTTCCAGTGAGGTTGTCAGTAATGACTTTATGCATTTTTAGGCACATTTATGCCTCCTTTGAATAATTCCAAAGGGCACCTGACCTCCACCAAAGGTTTCTTGGGACCAGACCCAAAGGGGTACCTTACCACTCCAAAGAGGTACCCTGGCTATACAAACAAATCCAAAGTTCAAGTACGATGTTACCAGGTCCATTCTGCAGCAGTGAGGTTTCACATCAAGGCTACCAAAATATCACTTCAGTGGAGTCCAGTTAATGACTTAAATCCAGTTGCCTCTGTAAAACATGCAGGCACAAAATACCCCCTGTCCCTGCAAAAAATGGGAAGTGCCATATTTGGGATTTGGTGGTGTGGGACTTATGGTTCTGGCCAATGACATGATTTTGCAACAACAGAGAGGCCTTACATTCTGTCACTTTGTGACATTTCTTACGTTCATTGCTATATGATCCCTCTGACATTGAAATCATTAGTCAAGACTCACAGAATCACAGAATCACAGTGCCGACGAGATCCTTTGGCCCATCGAGGCTGCATCGACACATGAGAAACACCTGATCTATCTTCCTCATCCCATTTTCCAGCACGTAGCCCATAGATTTGAATGTTATGATCTGCCAAGTGCTCCTCAAGGTAATTTTTAAAGGATGTGAGGCAACCCGCATCCACCACCCTCCCAGGCAGTGCATTCCAGACTGTTACCATCCTCTGGGTAAAAAGGTTTTTCCTCACCTCCACCCCTAAACCTCCTACCCCTCACCTTGAACTTGTGTCCCCTTGTGACTGACCCTTCAAGTAAGGGGAACAGCTGCTCCCTATCCACCCTGTCCATGCACCTCATAATCTTGTACACCTTGATCAGGTCGCCCCCTCAGTCTCCTCTGCTCCAACGAAAACAATCCAAGTCTATCCAATGTCTCTTCATAACTTAAGTGTATCATCCCAGGTAACATCCTGCTGAATCTCCTCTGCACCCCCTCCAGTGCAATCACATCCTTCCTACAATGTGCTAACCAGAACTGCACACAGTACTCCAGCTATGGCCTTACCAAGGTTCAGTACAACTCCAACACAACCTCCCCAATTTTGTTATTATGGCTTGATTGATAAAGGCAAGTGTCCCAAATGCCTTTTTCGCCACCTCACAAACATGCCCCTCCGCCTACAGAGATCTATGGACACACATGACGAGTGTGATGCCGTTCATTAAATACTTCCTTGTCAAATTACTCCTTCCAAAGCGTATCATCTCACACATTTCAGGGTTAAACACCATCGGCCACTTATCTACCCATTTGACCATCCCGTCTATATCTTCCTGTAGCCCAAGACACTCAATCTCTATAATAACCACCCGGCCAATCTTTGTGTCAACCGCAAACTTACTATTCCTACCCCACACATAGTCATCTATGTCGTTTATATAAATGACAAATAATAGGGAACCGAGCACAGATCCCTGGCTTCCAGTCACTAAATCATTCTTCTGTCATCACCCTCTGCCTCCTACAACTAAGCCAATTTTGAATCCACCTTATCAAATTACCCTGTATCCCATGTGCCTTTGCCTCCTTTATAAGTCTCCCATGTGGGACCGTGTCAAAGGTTTGTTGAAATCTATATAAACTACATCAACTGTACTACTCTCAGCGAAACTCCTGGTAACCTCCACAAAAAATTCAATCAAATTTGTTAGGCATGACTTCCCTCTGACAAAGTCATGCTGACTAACCCTGATCAAACTTGGCCTCTCCAAGTGGATGTAGATTCTCTCCTTCAGAATTTTCTCCGATAGTTTCCCTACCACTGCTGTGAGGCTCACTGGCCTGTAGTTCCCTGGCTTATCTCTACAACCCTTCTTAAATAGCCACGTGCTAGTGAGCTCAGAAATAGGAGAATAGTGCAGATCAATACGTGGCTTAAGAGTTGGTGCAGGACGGAGGGTTTTAGATTCCTGGGTCACTGACACCATTTCTGGGGAAGGTGGGACTTGTAGAAGTGGGACGGCCTACATCTGAACCAGAGCAGGACTAACATCCTTGCTGGCGGGTTTGCTAGTGCTGTTGGGAGGAGTTCAAACTAATTCGGCAGGGGGAGGGGACACAGAATGTTAGCAGAATAGGGACACATCACAATACAGTAAAACCATCAAGTTAGAGGGAGTAAAGCTGCATTAAGTTTCAAGGGAGTAAGGCAAGGCTGGATGGCCTCTACTTTAATGCCAGGAGTACTACAGGTAAAACGGATGAGTTAAGGATGAGGATTGACACATGGAATTGTGATATTGTAGCCATCACTGAGATGTGGTTGAGGGAGGGGCAGAATTGGCAGCTCAGCATTCCGGGATATAGAATCTTCAAGGGAGTCAGGGGAGGGAGTAAAAGTGGAGGAGGCATTGCATTATTAGTTAAGGAGACAGTTACTGCAGAAAGGAGAGATGATATTTCGGAGGGGGCATCGAATGAAGCTTTGTGGGTAGAGCTGACGATTTAAAAAGGGGGCAGCCACATTATTATGTGTTTATTATACACTCCCAGATAGTCAGTGGAAAATTGAAGAGCAAATATGTGCACAATTTGTGGAGGTGTGTCAAAACAATAACAATAGGTAATTATATTATGTGATTTCAACTTTCCCAACATTAATTGGGATAGACATAGTGTTAAGGGCAAGGATGAAGTGTATTTCTTGAAATGTGTACAGGAGAACTTTAAGGTCAATATGTAGAGGGTCCAACAAGGGACGGTGCAGTGCTGGACCTAATTCTGGGGAATGAAGCTGGATAGGTGGCTGAGGTGGTGGTGGGGGAGCATTTAGTGATAGCGACCACAACATGGTAGAATTTAAGTTTGTTATGGACAAAGAAATAGACAAGTTGCAAGAAAATGTTTTGGACTGGGGGAGATGGATTTTAGTATAATAAGACAGGATCTGGCCAAGGTAGACTGGGAACAGCTACTTGTGGGGAACCTACAGAGGGGCAGTGGGGGGTGTTCAAAAAGGAACTGGGGAGGGTACAGGCTCAACACGTTCCCTCTAGGGTGATAAGATGGAGTCACAAACCCAGAGCACCATGGATGTCCAAAGTTATTCAGTTTACGATGAGAAGGAAAAGAGAGACTTCTAGCAGGTACAAGGGAAGCAAATCAGCAGAGGCATTAGTGGAGTACAGAAAATGCAGGGTGGAGCTTAAGAAGGCAATTAGGAGAGCAAAGAGGGGACATGAGAAAGCTCTGGCTGGTAAAAGTAGGGAAAATTCCAAGATATTCTTTAAGTATATCAATGGGAAGAGTATAACTAGGGAAAGAGTGGGGCCCATAATAAATCCTTCCATGTCCCTCCTAATGCTCATGTGGTGAATGCTGATTCACTTTGGTGCTTCAAATGAGCTGCATCTGTTTGGGGCTGGGTTCGAGATCACCTTGTATTAAAAAGTAATCCAAGTCCAGATCAATGTGTGTTCCTGGTTAAACCGGTGAGAGAGGAATTTTTCAATTTTCATTTCCTGAGTTTATATTTAATTTGTTCCCTCTCCCCAGAGATTACATGGTTCCAGATGGATAGGGAGAGTCTGTACCGTGAGGCATAAGGCATCACAACTCCATGGCCAGGCTAAATCGACCAGTTGGACTTTTCCAGTTTTTGGAAAAGAAATAAATTATACGTGTACTTTGATAAAGGCAGGTAAGCAGGATTTTTCACCACTGAAAATGCAGAGGCAAAGATTTACTTGGATACCGTACAGGTAATTCTCAAGTTTGTTCCTGGTAGCTTATTATATTGTTTTGCCTGTTACTGATGTAAAACCATTTGCATTCTCCCAAAATAGATTCTTCACCAGCTGAATGTGGGTACTATGCTGGCATGTTTCCAAACCACTGGAATCTGTCCATGACTCTTTTGTTTTAAAGCCTTTAAGGCAGTAGAAAGCTTCCATCTCTTTAAAGTTGAGATCCATATACACAGTTGGATTATTGCGTTGGAAGTTATCGTTTCCAGTGAATACTTCAAGAAACTAAACTTTAACAGCGACTTGTCTTTCAGATGCTGAGCACCTGTGCATTCCTGATATTTGATACATTTAATTTCATCACATCTTGGGTCAGAATTTGTAGTAGTAGTAACAGTGATGCTGCCAGTGCTTCCTATTATTAATGTGTCAAGCTGACAGCAACGTCTGGTATTCACATCTGCACAGTTAAACGTGTAAATCAGGAAGTTGTTGTCAGTGATACGCTGCTTTGCGACAGGCTGCATTGCTGCAGCCTTTACAGGGTTATACTCATTGGAGTTTAGAAGAATGAGAGGTGATCTTATTGTAACATAATAAGATTCTGAGGGGGATTGACAGGGTAGATGTTGAGAGGATGTTTCCTGTCATGGGGAATCTGCAACTATGGAGCACAGTTTCCAAATAAAAGGCATCTCCCATTTAAGACAGAGATGAGGAGGAATTTCTTCTCTCAGAGGCTCGTTAATCTTTGGAATTCTCTTCCCCAGAGAGCAGCACAGCCTGGCTCATTCAATATATTCAATGCTGAGCTAAAGAGGTTTTTGATATACAAGGCAGTTAAAGGCTATGTGAGGCAGGCAGGATAGTGGAGTTGAGGCCACATACAGATCAGCCATGATCTTATTGAATTGTGGAGCAGTCTTGAGGGGCTGAAGATGCTACTCCTGCTCGAATGTTTTATGTTCTTATTCAACAACATCTCTGGCCTTGGAAAAACACATTTTGCAAGCAGCTCATTGCCTCAGGAGAACATTTAGAAGTTGCATCTTTTTAATAAAATATTTCTAAAGTTTTAGTTTTGATACTTATGATTCTCCCTTAACTCCATAAGCATCTCTCAATTTGTACATTGCTTTTTGTACTTTGATTTAAATATGAGTTATATTCCCTATGTTTTACTTCCTGCATTGCTGTCTGTGACAATTCTTCAATCAGATTGGGTGATCAGCCTGCCTTTGCCTGTCCTATCTCTGGATGCCACAGATCCACTGTTAAAGGTCCCAAATTGAAACTGACATTGGGAAAGAGGATATCTATGTTCTAGAGCCGATCAAATCTATGTGGTTAAATTTTGTTAAGGACGTGGACAATGCTGTCCCATTACAGCTGACTGGAAAATATGTGTGATTGCTTCTTTCAGTCTTGAAAAACATTGCCGACCATTTTAGAATATCTAGACCAGGGTGCACTGAAATTCAATCTGAAATGGAAATCACAGAATCACAGGATTTTAACAGCACAGAAGGAGGCCATTCCACCCATCGTGTCTGCAGTGGCTCTGCAAATGAGCATTATGACCTAGTGCCATTGCCCTGCCTTTTCCCCGTAACCCTGCACATTGTTTCTATTCAAATAATCATCAAATGTCCTCTTGAATGCTTCGATTAAACCTCCCTTCTCCACACTTGGAGGCAGTGCATTCCAGACCCGACCCACTTGTTGCGTAAAAATGCTGTTTCTCACGTCACATTTGTTTCTTTTGAAATTCACTTTAAATTGTGCCCTCTCGTTCCTGATCCTTTTACAAGCACGAATGGGTTGTCCCCATCCACTCTGTCCAGCCCCCTCATGATTTTGAACATCTCCATCAAATCTCCTTCTTCCCTCCAAGGAGAACAGCCCTATCCTCTCCGATCTATCTTTGTAACTGAAATTTCTCATCCCCGAAAACACTCTTGTAAACCTATTCTGCACTCTCTCCAATGTTTTCACATCCTTCCTATAATGTGGGGCCCAGAAGTACACAAAACGCTCTTGTGTATGCCATAATATCCAGCATCTTGAATCAATGGGATCTTGTATTAGAATTACTCTGAGACGTAAATAGAACCAGAACAAGACTTCATCAGGCCACGTCCAAATTTCTGAGGATATTATTCAACAACCACTTCTCATGTGATCTACAAATTCCTACCTGTGTTTGGCAAATTGTGACATGAGTGGATCACCTCACAAGACAGTTCAAATGTGAAATGAATTCAGGCTCCACCACACACAGAAGTAAATGGAACAAGAAACAGGAAAACTGGGAGTATGCGTTGCATGTTGATATTTTATTGAACAATTTTAAGAACGATTGTAATGAAGAGAAAAGGAGAGAAAAGGCTGCTGTGTGATGTTAGGATCACATTTACTTCAAATCAGGTTTCACTGCAGAGGTCATCCACATTCAGCAGAAATGTGTACGTCACTGGAGTGAATCACTGCACCAATAATATATCACGGCTGAATGTCAGAACCAAAAGATAACTGAGTGAAAGTGCTACACAATCAGAGAGGGAATATAATTAGACTGTATCAACATTATCATTTCCAATCCAGAACCAGTGTCCTTAGTCTGTTCCTATAAAAACACACAGTGACAAGGCATTTCTTTAATTATTATTTCTATTTTCCTTGTTTTTCAGCTGTGATTTAGTGCAGAGTTCTGCTGAGCACGAACCACAGCCAATTGCCAATTGTATATATTTGTTTATTGTTATTCAAGAGATGATGACTTCCTCTATTACACTCTGCAGCCAGGTGACAACTGCTGCACTGGAGGGTCATGTGATGGCTTAAAATGCAGATCAGGGTGTGCTTTTAATGAGAATACAGAAGAAGAAATTAGACAGCCTTAGCCAAACCCACACGATTGTTCCCACTGTCAAAAATGGAGTAATATTCCCCAATGAACACATCTCCCAGGATCCAGAGGTTTCCACCGGTAACGCCAAATCCACTGGAGCAGATTCTTAGGTTGTCAAAAGTTTGCTGTAAGGAAAAGGAGAACAATTAACATTAAAATAAATTCCTATTGAATCTTCTAAAATTTCAAAGTTTACTCTAGCACCCCATTGCTGTCCAATAACACACCTGCAACGTGTAAGCTTGTGCGGGGAGAGGGAAGTCCACTCCATTGATTGTGAAGACCACATCAGGCATGTTCTGCAGATTGTTACAGTTTATGTTGTACTGTAAGAAAATAGAAACAGCATTCAGTCATTGAGTCAGTATAAAGATTTACAATAACTCATTTATAGTGCAATGCCATTCCTAATTAATCAATATTGAGCTAAAGATGAGGTAAAATTGGAATACACAAGCTGGATAACAGGAAATGGCTAAAGAGAAAGATTGGTGATTCCCAGGATAGACTTAATTTCCATATCGCAACATCATACCAAAACATTTCTAAATATCAGTGTTCATCTCTACGCCAAAACAATAAGAAACAGGATAATGGATTTCACATTTTGTCTTCTGATACTGTGCACTATTTCTGCAGGAAATTTTCCCCTTGAATAACAAGGTTCCAAAATTAAAAGACTCTTCACCTTAATTTTGCTACAAATATTGGTGCATTTCCAATATCTCTGGTGCAGTATGTCCATGCTAGTGTGATTGTTGCCTCATATTTGTGAAATTTAATTTAACATCTCTCTGTCCTCTCACTCCCGCCCACTCTACCCCTCCCTTCCCACATACCATCCCCACCCCCACCCACAAGAGGCTGAGGGAATTTCCACAGAGCAAATTATGGATGAGAATTTGCAAGATTTTTTACAAATGTAGCGTGTATCATTTTGTCATAGTGTAAATGATCTTTTAGAGGCTGCATTGTGAATGAATCATTGATGCACACTCAGATACTCCGCGTCCACGCCCAATGTTGGAACATGGATTTACCATTCCATAGTAAGTTGGAGTTGCTCCAATGCCCTGCTGGATATTGTCAATGGGTGTCATGGGACCAATAAGAAGAGAAGTGCCAGTATCAACAATGGCAGGACAACCTCCACTGCAGGCCACAACCTCACCATTGATTGTCACTCTGGAAGGAGAAAAATGCATCAAGAGTTCGTCAAAGATTGAAAACTGCCTCAAGTATTAGACAAATTGAACAATTAATAGTAAGTTGAGTTTCCTAGCTCACTGAGACATTCATTATATCTTCCATAAACGCTGATTCAACTGAGATCTTAAAATTAGTCTAAGTATTTTATTCCTTTCCTTTCAGTTTGTTTGTTTCAATATAATTTGTTAGAATCATTATCTCAGACTTCAGTAGAGAAGCAGAAAATATCTATTCCTCTTGTAGATGGGTAATCACTTACCTGTCAATGAGGATTTGCCAGTAGGCATCACGAGTGACAGGAACCCAGTGAATTTGGCCTGTGTAGTGACTTGAATCAATCCCACCAAATAGGATTTCACTGCCGGACTGACCTTGCTGTCTGTAAAACAAAAGAGAATTCAAGAAAAGCTCAGAGATTGATATATTTCCAGTTTAGATGTAGCACTTAGTAATGTGACTGCCTATTGGATATTGTATCTAAAATCAACAACTTTCTAAATCAGCTACTAAAAGACATTGATTGCAATGTTGGCATAAATACTAAAAATAAATTCAAAATAATAAATTCAAATTGGACAACTATACCGTTTAAATGAATTATACCAAATATATTCTGGCTCTGTTTATTGGTTCTATTCTGAATTGGGTTGATAGCAGCAGAGGACAAATTCAAGGTTTGGAACAAAATCACTTTGAAAGAAAGCACCTGCATTGATGTTGAGCCTTTCACATCCTGATAATGGCCTTAAATTCTTCTCACCCAACTAATACATTTGAAGTGCATTTAACATTGCAGTGTAGATAAACGTGGCAGGCAGTTTGTACACAGCAGTGTCCCACAAATAATCTGAGTGAACTCAGTGAATAGATACCATGGACATCAGTTTCCTGCCCACTTCCCATATCCATCAATTACATGAGTGACCAAAAATCTGTCTATTTCAGCCTTAAGTATACTCAATGATGGAGCATCCACAAACCTCTGGGGTAGAGAATGCCAAAGATTCACAATGTCCTGATAGTGAAGAGGTTTCTCAACATGCCAGCCCCAACCACCTATCCTGACTGTATGCCCCTTTGTTCTAAATTCCACAGCCAGAAAATAACCTCTCAGATTCCACCCTGTCAAGGCCCTTCAGAACCTTGTATGCTTCAATGAGACTGTTATATTTTATGCCTCGGGGATCTGCAGAGATGATACACCATTTTCTACTTGCACAGGATAAGATTTATTTACAATGCTTTAAAAATGCCTGCTCCCACGCTTGCAGCAGCCAGCCTCTGTTCAGTCTCTGCCTCTCTCTCTCTGTCTTGAAGTGACCAGAGCCAGGCTTAATTAATCATACACAGTGAGCAGTGAACAGAGAGACAAAATCAAATGTTGAGGAATTGAGCACTACTGGGCTCACCTCTAATTCTTCCAACCTCCAGAGAATATAAACCTAATTTACTGAACATCTCTTCATTGCCTAACCCTCTTACCCCAGGGACCAATCTACTGAACCTTTGATTTACTGCCTCCAGTGCAACTATATCTTTCCTTGGATACAGGGACCAAAACTGCACATGGTACTTCAGGTGTGGAGTACAATGCCACCCTAAAGTATTGACATTCACAATGTGCTCAAGTTTTACATTAGATTTGAGCCCATGGCATTGACACAAAGACAAGAGCGTTAACAACTAAGGCAAGCTGATTGTTTGAGTGAAAGCAAAATAAGCAGTTCCTGTTTCATTCAGGGAAATAACATGTAGCAACAAGTGCATAAAAGATTTTTACCTTGTTAGGTACACAGAGAAGAGAGGCTCATCCACCAGTTTCTGAGACATCATGTTACTAAATACAGTTGTGGCTCCTGATGCTGCAAGAGATGGAAAGCCCATGCCCAGAATTCCATCAAATTTAACATAGGAAAAGAAACCACCAGGTTCAGATGTACTTAAACCAAATTCCTGACCATGGATAGTAATGTTTGAAATCTAGAAAAATAAAATCCAGTGATTATTCATGAGAAATTAAGCAGAATGTTATCCTGTGAATTGTAACTTCTTCATAAATTGCACTTAGCAAATATATTTTCCCCACAGCCATGCAGCCAATCAGGAGCACCAATGGGTTAGATGACCAATTAAACTTTTTTTTAACAATCCTGGTTCATGGATAAATTTTGGAAAAGAAATGGGGATTTGCCACATGAGCTTCTTTGAATAGTAGATGGTGGTTGTTTACATCCACTTCAAAGGTTACCTATAACAGTATGGCACTCTCAATCTGGATTATCTGTACAAGTGGGTTTGAGCTCGCAACCTTCTGACTCAGAGTGCTACCACTGAGATGAGGTAGACGACTGAAAGATGTCATATCACACGCTCAACACAAATAGACATAAAGCCGAGAGTTGAACTGAATGAAGGGAGCATTTTCATCAAATATCTACTGTTCCAATGGAAAGAATTTCAGGCAAGTTTTATTACAAATCCTCAACTTGAACATTGAGACACTCTCTGCTACATCATCATTACACACCCACGTATCTGTTCATCTTCCAACTGATCAAAGTCATTGTTTCTGATGCCAAGATCTTGTGTCCTGATCTGGAACATATTAGCTTAGTCATCAATTATCACTGTTATGCAGTTTAATTTACTTGATGAAGGGGCTACAATCTACTTACTCTGACAGTGTCATATCCCAGTATTCCTGTCATGGCACCTGTACCATACTGGATAGATACACCCTGGTGTTTTGAACGATATGTTGATGACAATCTGGGGTTGAATCTTTTATGCACCACTGGAACAGAACATTCATTTCATGAAATTAATGAAAAAACATTTCACCATTTAGTCTAATATAACAAGAAACTTCTGTGCCAGAAAAGAATCAATTACTCACATTTTTAAAAGTTTCTATTTTTAACAAGCACCCACCCAATTTTCTTGAGCCTCTTACGTATATTACTGGTTCCTTTTTCCTTGGAATGAGGTCCTGAGAATGTGAGGAGGATCAGAAAGCTGTGTTCATGTGTGAGGTGGAGCTCTGAGTTGGACATGTGTGAGTCCATGTGCACAACTACAAAGGAAGATACTTCATGCCAATCTAAGGGAGACCCTCTTGTTAGCCTAGCCATTGGATAAGCTTAAACCTAATCAAATTTAACTTGACACCAGAATGGTCCCTGGGAGAGGGATTTTTGCTGCCAGGTCAGGTTGGAGAGTCTAGGGTCGTTCTCCTTGGAACAAAGGTGATTGAGGGAAAATTTGAGAGAGGTGCAGAAGATAATCAGTTTATGATGGGTTTAGATAAGGTAGAGAAAGAAACGCTGTTCCCATTAGCTGATAATTTAAAGACCAAGGGCGCAGATTTAAGGATTCGGGCAATAGATGCAGTTGGATGTCAGGAAGAAGTTTTTTAAGCAGTGGGTGTTAGTGACCTGGAACTTGCTGCCTACAAGGATGGTGGAAGGAGAAATAATCAATGATTTCAAAGGGAAATTGGATGAGAACTTGAGGAATATAAACCAGCAGGGCTATGTGGATAGAGTCATGGAATAGCACTGACTGGGTTGCTCTACAGTGAGCTGGCATGGACCCGATCGGCTAGATTGTCCCCTCTGTGCATTAATGAATTCATGACTCTATGACACAGCGTTATGGAGAATGTACATTTGTTGTGTACTTTTAAGTTGATTAGTTTTTACATGACCTGAAATGTCATTAAGGATTCAAAACATTATTCTAATTTCTTCCAGGTTTTCAATTTGCTTTGTTGCCGCAAAATCTCCACTGTCCATTCTCTTTGCCAGTAACCATCCGATCCAGGAGTGTGAACTGGAAATTATTTTATACTAATGCTAAGTTTTTAGTGTAACTTCAGCCTAAGATTTATCCATATCCAGAGGGAGACAAAGAACTACAGCTTAAGCCTCAAAGAAATCAAAACTTTGTTCAATTTCTCTCCAAGCCCAGAGGTAACCATGCAAAATTCTCGGGTTTCATCCAATCTTACAAAACAGACTGTTCAACTGTGACTGCTCTAGAAATTTGACTCTCTTCCTAACCCGGCTACACAACTGACCTTAACATGAAGACAAGTCACAAAGGGAAGTATGTTAACAACAGGGTAATATTTACTTACTGCATGATTTTTCAGAACAGTAAACTGATGGGACCCAGAGATTGGATGAGCCAGTGTCAAAGATGACGGTGAAGCTCTGTGGTGGATTCCCAATGCTGATTGCTCCATAGTATGACAACTGTCAGCAAAAAGAAAAAGACCAAAATATATCAACTGGAAATATATCATTGTGTTATTAGGTTCAGGTTCCTCTACACCCATTAGAAAATGTAAATCTTCCGATCACTCCTTTATTCTAATCACATGATGCAGAAGTAGAAGAGTGTAGCTATTTAAATGCAAGAGAGGTAATGAGTGGGAATAAGCAATGTATCTGTTCCTATGTATTATGCTGAATAATATACTTCATGGCTAAGATGATGTTGCACCTTTCATTCATGTTCGCTTTTAACTTCAGGTCACACCTCAACTCCAACTGATGCTAACAAGACTGATAGCATTGTTAAACACCCACCCAGCAACACAAGCCATGCTTATTAAAGGTACCTAAAAATATTAACCCAGTAACCATCAGCATTGGTTAGCAAGCTGCTGCCAGTTTATAGGTGTACAGAAAAAATACGTAATTTCTCACAATGAATCAGAAGTTTCAAATCCAGATCAAAAGGATTCAATGTTGTGATCACTAGTTTTTCATAGAAACATACAATGGTTACAGTGTAGATGGAGGCCATTTGACCCGTCATTTCTGACTAGCGCTCTGCAATAGCAATTCGGCTAGGTCTACTCCTCTCACATTATCCCCTTGTGCCTGCAAATATTGTCACTTCCCATAATTATCCAATTTTCTATTCAAAGCTACAGTTGAATGTGCCTCCTCCACCCCTTTAATCAGAATGATCCAGATCCTAACCACTGGCTGTGTAAAAAATGTTTCTTCCTTGTGTTATCATTGTTTCTTTTCTCAGTCACCTTAAATCAGTAACCATTCGTTCTTGACCATTCTCCTAATGATTTTGACAACCTCTATCAAACGTACTCTTAATCTTCTCTTCAAGTACAACAGCCCCAGTTTTTTCAACCTATCCAAGTAACTGAAGTTTCTCATTCCTGGAACAATCTGGTAAATTTTTTCTGTACCCTTTCTAATGCCTTTGTATCCTCCCTATAATGTGGTGCTCAGAATTGGAAATTTGACTCCAGTTGAGGTTGAATCAATATTTTGTAGATTGGTTCATCATAAATTCCTTGCTTTTATGATCAGTATGTCTCTATTTATGAAGTCCAGGATCCTGTATGCCTTTTAACCAACCTGCCCTGTCACTTTCAACAATTTGTGCACACACACACCCAGATTTCTCACCTACATCCCCTTCAGAATTGTACTCTTTACATTATATTGCCTCTCCTTGTTCTTTATACCAAAATGTCTCACTTCACACTTCTCTGCATTAAATTTTAGCTGCTAGGTGTTCTCCTAATCCACCAAACTCTCTATGTCCTCTTGATATCTATCACTGCCAACCTCACAGTTCACAATACTTCCAAGCTTTGTATCACCTGCAAATGTTGAAATTGTGCCCGGCCTCACCCAACTCTAGGTCATTGATCTAGATCAGGAAAAGCAGTGGGGCTAATACAGGTTCCAGGGAATCCGACCATATGCTTTCCTCCAGACTGGAAAACAACCATTCACCAGGACTCTCTTTTACCTGTCGCTCAGCCAACTTCATATCCATGCTTATAATGTTCCTTCTATTCGATAGGCTTCAATTATGATGACACGTTCTAATGTAGTATTTTATCAAATGCCTTTAGGAAGTCCACGCACACCACATCAAACTCATTACCCTGAACAACCTGCACTGTTACCTCATCAAAAAATATAATCAAATTAGTTTAACATGATTATTGTTTAACAAGTCTATGCCAAATTTCATTACTTAATCCACATATGTCCAAGTGAATTGCGGCACCCAACAACAGATAGAACAGCTGAATCCCATCCATTGACAATTGCCGTGTAAACTATAGCAGGTTAAATATCTACAACACAAGGTCTACTCGCACAGTTTATGTGCCACTGAATTATTGCCCTTAACCAGCAACTGGCTCTGAGAATAACATAAATTACAGGTGGAAGCTACAATAAATGTAAGTTAAGATGTAGTTTTCTCTTTTGTTTGGTAAACTGAGAGATTACTTACATCCAAGTAGTTAATCATTGGTTCATTTGTATCCAGAGTTAAGGGTTGTTCAAACTTTGAGCAGGGATCATATGGATGTTTCTTCAGGAAGTCTTCCAGCAACCCTTTCTCCTGAAGAACGTCACGGGCAGATTTGCCCTTAAACAAGGGCACTCTGTAAAGAAATAAAATAAGTTGCAAATGTCATCACATTTTCTGTTCCCTGCTGACATATTATTCATTTCCTCGTTTGTCTTGTGTTGATTTCCTACCTGATCAGACATTCAGAGAGCTGAATGCAAGCAAGGGTGATGAGCAGCCACTTCATCTTTCCAGTTGGGTTGGTTTGGAGATTCTACAGAACCTAGAGTTTGGGGCCTGAGCAGTAACATTTATACTCTCTCTGAACAAACTATTCCATTGTCACGAGGCCTCAGATACGATCATTCAGTATGATAAGTAAGTATTAATGTACACATGATCAGTTTACCTCAAATATAATCTTTTTAGTTAAGGACAACCTTCAAACTAAGTGTTAAGTAATTAAGAGCATTTGGGTTATAACAAAACACATTAAGTATGGTATAAATCAAGCTAAAAACAATTGTGTTAGAGCCACAAAATATCAATATCACAAGAAGATAATTCACTGCTGGATACAACATTTAACCAGTTCATGTTTGAGGCATCCCATCCACAAACATTCACTCCCTCCACCACCAATGCACACTAGCAGCTGTGTGTTCCATCTGCAAGGAACTCACCAAGGCTCCTTTGACAGCACCTTCCAAAAGCATTAAATCTACCATCATAAGGACAAGGGCAGCAGATACATGGGAGCACCACTAACTGGAAGTTCCCCTCCAAGCCACTCATCATCCTGACTTGGATATATATCGCTGTTCCTTCACTGTTGCTGGGTCAAAATGATGGTACTCCATCCCTAAGAGAACTGCGGATGTACCTACACCACAGCGGTTCAAGAAGGCAGCTCACCACCACTTTCTCAAGGGTAATTAGGGATGGGCAAGAAATGTTGGCCTAGCCAGTGTTGCCCCCATCCCATGAAGGATTAAATCAAAGTTTGCCACTGCGGAGGTTGAAGAACCTCTGATGTTGAATTTCTTGGAGGGTACTAATTTATCAGGCTTGCATTGAGTGGGCGCAATTGACAACATCAGCTGCAACAGTGATGCCCTGCGATTTAGAAAAATCATCTGACTCCAACAAGATGAGTTTTGCATTTGAAATTTAGAAATATACTCTTTCGGTGTACAAATTTCACTTCAGAGTTATGTTGTGCTGCTTTAAAAGCCCTGATCTGGGACTTGGATATGTCACCTAGGCTTACACATTTTATGCCATGTTAAAATATGGATCTTCTGTGAGTTCAGGTGAACTTTATCAAGGAAGACCAGATGGATTCACCAAGTGCTCGATCCAATATTTATCCCCTCATCCAACACCACCGAAAGAGATTTAATGTTTTTTTTTAATTTCTTCTTAGATTATGAGTGTTACTGCAAGGCCAGTATTTATTGCCCACCCGTAATTGTCCTTGAGCAGGCAATGGTGAACCCCCTTATCAACTTTTCTGCAGTGGGATGATAGAACTGAGCAGCTTGTTAGGCCATTTCAGATGCCTGAAATGCCTCAGATGGTAGTTGTGAGTCAACCATGTTGCTGTGCGGCTGGAGTCACATGTAGTCCAGACCAAGTAAGGACGGCAGATTCCCACCCCTGAAGGGCATTAGTAATTCAGGTGGGTTTTACTCAGTAATACTGTAGTCACATTATCATTTTTAATTAGACAAGTGCTTTGTTCCAGGTTTATTAATTAATTGAATTTAAATTCAGCAACTTGCATGGTAGGATTTGAACTCATGCCTCGGATGTATTGCTAGGTCATGTCACTGACCACCCCATCCTTGCATTTCCATCCCATTGTTGCAAGTCGGATTTTCCTGTGTACGACTGGCTGCTGCCTATATGTACAAAGCAATTAGGCCCATGCTTGAGTATTAACTTGTTCCTCCACGGCATTGCAATTGAATCCAGCATTTTCCAGCCCAAGAAATAGAAAAAGCCAAGCTTCCTGCTCCTGTTTATTATCCACTGGACTCTGTGGATTGTTGTATCCCTGGACATTGCAAACAGGCAAGATTACAAACTGCGATAACCATCATTGTGTCCAACAGCCCACTTGCATTCATTATAAATGCTCAGGTCGTGAAAGGTCATTTGGGAGAACTCAGCAGTTGCCAATAGAAGAGAAAGTCAACATTTGCTGATAATCTTTGGGAATTAAAACCATACTGAAGAATTCTGGGCAATCATTTGTAAATAGCTGATTTGATAAACCATGTGTTTTTAAAAAATAACTTGTGGGTTGGGATTTGGAATTTTTTTTTAAAATGTAGTGACTTGTTCCAGTATATTATGAACTTTCAGTCATTGCTTTAAAATTTTAAACACATCTCCTGACCACCGCCCCCCCCGCCCAACCCCCAAAGCCTGTCCACCATCTACAAGGCACAAGTCAGGAGTATGATGGAATACTCTCCACTTGTCTGGATGAGTGCAGCTCCCCAACACTGAAGAAGCTTGGCACCATCCAGGACAAAGCAGCTCACTTGATCAGCACCACATTTTCAAACTTTCACTCCCTCCAGCACCGACGCCCAGGAGCAGCAGTGTGTACCATCTACAAGATGCACTGCAGCAACTCATCAAGCTTCCTTTGACAGCGACTTCCAAACCCCCAACTGCTACCATTGAGGAGGACAAGCGCAGCAGTTGCATGGGGATATCACCACCTGGAAGTTCCCCTTCAAGCCACTCACCATCCTAACTTGAAAATATATCGCCGTTCCTTCACTGTCACTAGGCCAAAATCCTGGAACTCCCACTCTAACAGCACTGTGAGTGTACTTGCACAACCCAAAGTACTAAAAACACTGGTTGAGCATTTAGGACTCACTCCAGACTTGGAACAGGTAGAAAATACAAAACCTGTAAAGGATCAGGTCACCTTAGTCAAAACTCACCTAAAGGAGTGAAAACTAGAGTTAGCGCTTCAGGCAAAAGAGAGAGAAATAGAATCCTGAGAGGAAAGGGAGGAGAAAGAATTCCAGCAAAAACAGAAAGAAAGAGAATTCCAAGGGGAGAGAGAGAGAGAGAGAATGTGTTCTTTCCAGCCAGAGAAACTTGCGAGGGGGTAACATGCAGAGACTGATAGGGAACTGAGACAGATTGCAGCAGCTAGGGAGAACTTGCCCTTACCTAGAGGTAATTTAAATACCCTCAGCCCAGAGACGAATTTCGATATCCTGAAATATTCCCGATTTGGCCCCAAGTTTGAAGATGAGGGTGTGAAAACTTTCTTCACAGCCTTCGAGAAACTGGCAGCTCAATTAAAATGGCCAGCAGAGTTTGGACACTCCTGAAACAAGGTTAGCTAGTAGGAAAGGCCCGTGAGGCTTATTCCATGCTGCCGGCTGAGATTTCTGTTAGTTACGATTAGGCAAACGCTACTATTCTCAGTACCCATGAACTTGTACCAGAGGGATATCACTAACAATTCCAGAACTCCCATAAAAAACACCCACAGACATTTCTGGAATTCGAAAGAACTAAACACTTAGCATTTGACTGTTTGGTTTGAGCCCTAAAAATTGTCTGCGCCTACCAAGGCTTAAGAGAAATACTGCTAGAGGAGTTTAAAATCTTTTTCCTTTACAGCCTTATAACTCATATAGAGGAACAAAATGTTTCCAAGTCAGAGGTGCAGCTTTCATGGTTGATGACTATGATTTAACCCATAAACTTGGAAACCAAAACAAATTTAGATCTAGTAGCTCTTACCAGCAAGGGAGAGATGGAAACGAGATAGATGGAACAGAAGTAGACTCCAGAAGAAAGGAGAATAGGAAAGACCGTGCAGGTCAATCCCCAACTTTTAAAAGAAAGAAGCTGGAGAGTAAATCAGCAGGGCCACACCTTCCAAGAGAAAAAAAAACTGTTGGTTTGCCAAGAAACTAGCAGAAGGAGCTGTGGTCAGAACCACGTCCATATTCCTGAAAGTATCAAGCCCAGACTTAAATGGGATGTAGGTAGGACAAGATACCTACAAAGGCTTCATACTTAAAGGGACTCATTTTGTATCACAATCTCCAAGAAAGGGAATACATTTTTAGAGGTACAGGTGTTTTCAAACACTGCTTGTAGTGAAGGCTGCTGAGTTGCTACCCAAAAGCAGGACAAGTATCACAGTGCTAGTAAAACAGCTTACTGGCACATGTTTAAAGGTTCTCCTAGTAAAAATTCACCTGCAAAGTAAGTGGGTCACCTAGGTAGTGACAGTTAGGGTTGTGCCATAATTATCTGTAAAGGGAGTGGACCTTCTTCAGCTGCAGAGAGCTGAATAAGTTCTTAATATCCTGATGGAGCCGCAATGAATTAGGGAAATAACAGGAAAGCCAGAGGACTTTCCAGAGACCAGCTGAGAGCCTACCGAGGTAGAAAGGGTCAAGATGGAACCCATAAAAGCTAAACAGGCCAAAAACAGGCCAGTAGAGTTTAAAGAGGCCAAGGAAGAGCCCATAGAATTTAAAAGGAAAAAAAAGATGCCTGGTTAATAGGCACCTTCTTTCAGGATTTAAATAGGGAGAGAGAAACTTCCCAAAGTAGCAAACAGACAGTGAGGGAAACACCTCAGCCAGTTGAAGAGCCACAGGGGTACTGGGTAACCACCTGTGGGGAGTAGTATCCCAAAGGACATGGGGCACATTGGAGACCAAACCATTCCCAAAGTAACAGAGAAGTCTTTTTTTATGTTCAATCAAGGTATGATGGCAATTGCCCATCCCTTAGTTTAGAGGGCATTTGTAAGAGTCAGCCACATTGCCATGGGTCTGGAGCCACATGTAGGGAGAAGAAGGGACATTAGTGTCCCGGATGGGTCAGCAGTGGTTTCATAGTCATTATTAGACTTTTAATTCCAGATTTTTTGTTGAATTTAAATGCCACCATCTACCATGATGGGATTTGAACCCAGATCCTGAGGGCAGTACCCTGGGTTGCTAATCCACTGACAAGACCATTACACCACCACCTCACCTGTCAATACCATTTAAGGTAAATCGTTCTTATTAAAGCCAGAAGGGAAGTCTAGGCGGAACTAATGTGGAAGTAGCTACAAAGCTATCACAGGATCAGATTCAATACTCAAGTCCACCTGAACCCAACAGTTTAATTTCCAGGGCCACTGATGATAAAATGCAGGGAGTGGACCCAGACACCACACAGGCATCTAAAAACAATACAACCGGCACCATTGTTGTAAGGGTTGTTAGGATGTCTCAAGAAGAAGTTCAGAGGCTTGTAAGGTTGCAGGTTAAGGGGGGAATTTTATGGCCCTGCCGCATTGGGCGTGGGGCCATAAAATGCAGTGACTTTAGCAGGACCGGAAAATCCTGCTGGCAGAAGGGGCCGTAAAATTCCACCCTAAGTATTTATTGGTAATACATAATGATATACATATGTACAAAGTATAGCCCAGACTAGGAGCTAACTTCATGTTGACTTCTACTAAACTCTCTCCACACTCAGTCCACTACTTTGTGACTCTCTACATCAGAATGTGGGTGGTACTGTTTCCCCAGTCCCATCTTAACTCTTGCTATGCCAAACACTCTTATACTACACTTTCCCCCAAGTCTTTACTCAACATATTTCCAATGCAATCTGTCTTTACATGTTACCCCTTCTCCCCCTCCAACAAATCTCTGACTTTGTAATTTCAGATGGTTTGGAGGCTTGACAATTCTTTCAGCTCCTGTACTTGTTACAGTTGAAGGACTGGTAGTCATAGTTGCTTTGGGAAGACTCTCTGCTCCATTCTGAGGCTGCCACATGGGAGTCATCAGCCACGTCCTCTGTGGGTAGCCCTTGTCCCCGAGGAGCCATCCCTGCAGCCTCTGTGGACCCTGGAAGATGTCTGGGACATGAGACCTACTGAGAATGTAGAAGTCATGGACACTCCCTGGGAACCGTGTGCTGACCTGTAGGATGTGGTTGTGGTGGTCGCATATGAACTGAACATTCAGCGAATGGTAGCCCTTGCAGTTGATTTAGTTGACCACTTGTTGCCATGGAGATCTAAGTGCCACGTCGTTGGCACCCTGCATCTGTGGGAAACCTGAGGTCTGGGAAATTCCCAGCACTCACTTCCTGGCTTTCCTGATCCCAGTCAAAATGCACTACATTCTGTGCCTCTACAAAGATGGTGTCCGTGACCTCATGGACGCATTTGTGCATGGAGGCTTGTGAGATCCTGCATAGGTCACCTGTGGAACCCTGGCAAGAGCCAGTGGCATAAAATTTAAGTGCCATGGTCACTTTCATGGCCATTGGCAGTGGATGGCTTCCATGTCCCTGTGATGCCAAATCCTGCAGCAGGTGACAGTTCCCTAGACATGCGCAATCTTCAATGTCACTGGTTCTTGGCCATCGGCAGGAATGACAAGCGCCATCGATAGACTCTGAGTGTCGCTAGGCGCCAACCAGTGACATCTCGCTGTGGCTCTTCAGCAGCGTGCACAGGAGCCCCAGCCACCCCTTCTTCTTGAGGGTGCTGCTCCTCCCTCTGTCCAGCTAGGTGTTGTCCGTCCCTCTATTCTCCATCGTCTCTGCTCTCTGTAGGCCATGAGGCATACAGCTAGGTCACCAGACTCCAAGTTCCTGATGTACCTCCTCCTGCTGAATGATAAAGAGAGACATGTGGGTTAGCATGGGTGTACTAAGAACCTCTCTTGGTTAAGTCTGAAGGCCTCTTAATGCGTCCCTGAGAGTGCTGACCACCATTTGGATGGCCAGAGTTTAGTGCGCTGCACGGCTGCCTGAAATCCCACCCACCTCCACCCCATAGCACCCTACTAATTGGCAGCAGCTTTGCCCATTGGACTGCAGGCTGTGCTCTCAGTTCAGGCGCAGGCATTCTCCTAACCTGCACTGCAAGGCTGCACTGTTAGCTTCAACCATGGGGGAGGCTGGTCCAAACCAGGATGATGACATTGCAAAGGGGCTGTGAGCACCTCCAGCAGTGACTGCTCCATGGCCAGATTTAGCGAGGAAATAATATAACGCGCCCAGCCGTCCAACTGTTCTGCAGTCCACTAAAACGCTCATTAGTTTGCAATGTGTGTGAGGGGTGAAAAGCTCTGGAGCATTTGGTGTCACTTACAGGTGTTGCTTGCCTGGGCGGATAAGCTAGGAGCCCGACTCCATTCACATCAATGTGGCTGCGCCTGAGCTGTCTCAGCTGCAGAGGAATGGTCACTTTGTATAGTTTCCCTAATGCATGGCCACTTCTCCCATCCCCCTCCCATCCCCCACTCCCCACATGTGTTTGTGCACTACCATCAGATGCAGTGCAGCCCTTGCTCCCCATCCCTCCCCACCCCCCCACCCCACCCCTCCCCTCCCCCACCACCACAACTCACCCCAACCACAGTGCAACCCTTGCTCCGGCACCACAAGGTCAGCCAGCTGGGAAAGAGTGACTTGCCTGTGCCCTCGCCTGAATGGGCGGCGCCTCAACCTTGTAGCCCAACAGGCGACCCTTACGAGGGCTGCGCAGCGTTAATATGCGCTCACCTCTGAGTTTCCCTCAAAGTGCAGCCCACCAGGCGCACACCTTAGAAATGCTGCTGTGAAACGCGTCAATGATCTGATGTGGGGTGCGGGGGTCGGGGGAGATGATTCCGGGGAGCTGAGTGATATGCAGATATATTAAAATGAAGTTCCCGATGTCCGGCGGTGGGAAATGTGGCCCTTCCATTGACTGGTGCAGTGGACGATCGCAAACTGGTTTCGTGACAGAGTGAAACCGATTTTTGGCCTTGCTGCCATATTGTACACTCACACCATGATGTCCAATGCCAACGGGCACAGAAAATTCCACCCTAAGTGTTTATTAGTCACACATAACTATATGCATATGTACAAAGTATAGACCAGAGTAGGAGCTAACTTCAGGCTGAGTTCTACTGGACTCTCTCCATACTCAGTCCACTATCATGTGACTGTCTACATCATAATCTGGGCAGTGCTGTTTCCCAAGTACCACCTTAACCCTTACTATGCCAAACATCCTTATACTACAACCATCACCCTAGAAATACGAATCATCAGTGGACCATGATCTAAATTACCAGACTCCTGGGCTGTTAAAGCAGCCAGGAAAGGGTTAAGAGTCTACAGGCAGCCCAACAAAACCATCAGAGTAACTTTCATATTGGAATTTTTGAAACAGAATCCAGCTTTGTGAAACCTGACTCCTCCCTAGGGACCAGCATGGTCAGAAATTCCTTCAACTGCATTGAGAAACATATGTCTGTCACAGTTACCATTGCTGAACCCTTCTATACTGATATTAATGAACATTCCCCAGATAACACATAACTGGGGATTTGAAGAAAAGAGAATGTGACAGAGAAACTGCAGTGGCACCAGATTACAGTGTGTGAATGTGCGAGTGTGTATGAAGAAGTAAATGTGTACATTGAGATGGAAGTGTGTCACTTCCAATATAATATGAGCTTTCAGTCACTACTTTAAAATTTTGGATACAAACAAACTTAAAATAATCTCTACCAACCATATGACCATTTGCATTTTGAGTTCCAGACAGTCCTGCATCTCTAGCAAATGCCTAATTAAATATGGACATTTACAGCAGCTCTGAGATGTGTCCTTCTATTGTGGACTTTAGATGTGGGACTTGCTTAGTAGACAGACTGCAGCCATACTCTGGTATCTGCTCAACACTTGATTACTAGTAGTACATCTAAACAGGTTACAGAGTAGGCATGTCCGTCCTAGGCATGGTTCCAACCTCGCTTTCAAGGGTTTAACACAAGACTGACTGATGTCAGTGGTACATCGCTATCTGTGTCATACATTAACATATCCCATCTGTTAATCCTTTATACTACACCTCCCCCAGGCATACTATCCTGCTTTCAACAACAACATGAAGCTATATCTTTAGCTATTTACACTGCAATTCTGTAACTCCCTTTTTACAACTAAAGATTCAATCCACGCCTAACCCCAATATTCCCCTCCCCAAGTCACAGTCCTGGGGATTCAATCTCCCACAGAATTCTCGGCCCTTAAGGAAGACATCTTGGAGACATAAAGGTTTTCTTCTGCATCTGGTAGGACATCATCATCTGCAGAATAGGACAGCAATTTATCGGCATTGCTGTCAGAATAGTTGGGAAGCTGAATGCAGGTTTCAGAATGACTTAACTGCAAAGACAACAAATACTTTTCAACAAAAGATGGATCCAGGAGAGAAGACTGAAGAGCATCAACCTTTGGACCTGTTGGGACTAGAAGAGGAGAACTCAGGACACTCTGAGGAACTTGTTACTTCCTCGAAGCAGACAGTGAATGAGCTTAAGAAGAGAAATGACCTTCAGTTTCAGGGAAGACTGTCACAGCTGGATCATCCATCACTGTGTAGAAGAATGAAAAGTCATTGAAGACCTGAGACTTCAATGAACTTAGATGACAAAGGAAAAAGCAACCGAATTCCCATAAGACTGTCAGGAAAAGAAGAAGAAATGATTCCCAATAATATTTTGGGAGGACTGTTCGTTTCCTGTAGGCAGTGGCAAGCCTTATAGGGCAACACTTCTCTGTGTGAGGCTCCTCCGCTCGGGCAATGGGAATAAATGCTGAGGATATGAAGGCGAGACAACCTCCATCTTCTGTAATGAGACACGTTTCCTGTAGACAATCAATTCAAGACAAGACCGCTGTATAGGATTCTGCAGCTTCAGAAGTGCCAGAGATTCTGTGCTGACATCCAGCTCTGGAGGGAAGGAGACTTTCAACTGGGGCTGAAATATAGGTGCCAATTGATTTTCATCCCTGGAAGGTACCAGCTCTTTCACAGTGTGATCCTCCATGGACTGTGACAAGGACTCAGGCAAAGCATTCTCTGTGGAAGACCCTTCATGAACCACAGGGGAGAGGCAGGGCAAAACAACGGCAGGTTCAGCGGAACCAAGATTTGAATGCTGCTCAGCTACCAACAACTGACTTCTCTAAAAAGGCAACAGGGACTTAATATGGTGCGTCCATCAACCAGACAGACAACCTCAATCTCCAACAGATCACTCAGTGCAGCAAGGGATTCTTCCTCATCACTCTCTAGAAAGAACTAATTCATGTCCAGCAGGTCTTCATGCTCACCATCTGCCGCAGTGCTTTCTGTATCACCACGTCTGGCTTTACTTCATGAAGAACTGAGAGATTCCTAACTTCAATCTCTGTCCAGGGTCCAGTAGGTGGTGTCTCTGTTAAAGAATGGAACTTAAGGCTGATTGTATAAATTTGCTCAGCTTCTGAAGGCTGAAGTTCCACTGCTTCTAAATAAAGGATTGAAGATTTTTGCATAAAGACAATGAGCTATTTAAATGATGAGCATCATCTGTTTGTCTAGGATTCCTAGAAGTATGCCAATATTGTTGCTCAATAAGGATGTATGTTGATTGTGAAGACCATAGAGAGAATCAATGATCTGTCACCCCTTGTGGCTAAAAGGAGCAATAATCCTGCCTCTGATTGGAAGGTCTTTGTTTTCTGAAATTTGTAACATGATGTCTGATGGATAAAGGGTCATTGATTGAAGCCAGTCGAGGTCATCGCTAATATATTAACAGCAGCTCTAGTATCAATTTTAAAAGTAGTGTTGAAGACTTGAACTTATAATGTGACTGACCAATATTCTGGATGAAGACTATCAACTAAAGTTAGGAATTCTGTAACCTCCTCTTTTTCTTGGCTTTCTATTTCTTAGATGGGATGTGCCTCATTAATACTTTTTTGTCGTTTACTTTGATTAGAATTGTTGGATTGTCAGGAACGATTGAAATGTCCAACTTTGCCGCACTGGGAGCATTCCACTGGACTGCTGGGCAGTTCTGACGCCTATGCTGGCTTTTTGTGCCACAATGCAAGCATCTCAAAATGGCTGCTGGCATGGTGTTTACAACCCTTTCGCCCAGTTTTTCGGGCTTTTGTACAGGTGGGGCTACCCAGTCCACGGGGTCATATGAAGCCTTGGAGTTATGCCAAATTATCACCCAATTAAGTGCTCTAAGCTCAGCCTGCCTCATGTACTGGATCACTTGATCCAAGATAAGATCACCTTTGGTCTGCAGAAGGTCAGAGAAGTTTTTCATCTCAGACACTCATAACTATGGATTAACCCTTCCTTTAGAGCCCCATATCCACAAGACCTAGCTAGACGATATACGTCGTTTACAGATAATTCAATCGATTCTCCAGGTTGTTGCAACTGTTGGCTAAAACGTGCAAGTTCAATTCCTATGTTTTGCTTCAGGCTAAAATAAGCGAGATAGGCTTTAAGAATGGACTCAGAGTCCACAGTAGACTCCTGCACTCCCTGCTTTAGGAGAAGATCATCTGCTACTGGACCTACTGCATAAAGAAAGGAACTGACTTGAAACTTTGGCTCCTTTTCATGAAGGCCTGACGCTGCTCAGTACTGGAGAAAATGACATTTTCGTAACTCCCACTGCTGACCTCATCCAAACTAGGCTGGGCTCATCCAAACTAGGCTGGGCTCCTCCAAACTAGGCTGGGTTTGTCTCAAAGCATCAAACAACAACACAGGATGTGTAATCAACACACCGGCTTTCATGGAAAAAGGCTTTCATGATAAGGGTTCCATTTTGTTGTATGTTTTTAATATAACAGCAGAAGATGTTCTGTTGAGACAAAGTTCCATCAGAAAGCCACCCAACCAGCTGTAAGTCAATGAAGCAGCCAAGGTAATAAACGTGCTTGAAAGTGGAAAAAAGATTCCACTGTTCCAGCTTCAAGTTCACCTGAGAACCAACTTCCTGGCAATTTGACTACAAGGGGCCTCGCAGCTTACTGAGAACCCTCTGCTCCACAAGCCCTTCACTGCAACATAGAGAATCAACCTATCCAGTCTGGGATAAGATCCAGACTGAGACAATCATACATTGTAATTGCGTTGTTTTATCTTCACCTGTATCTAATCTTTGTGTTTATGATAGCGTGTGTGAATCAAGTGAGTGAGACATTGCGTTTTAAACATCCGCGGTAAGTATGTGATAATAAACATCCTTCTTCATTTTAAAACTCACAAACCGCTTGCTGCTGTGAATTATTTAATTAGGATTATCACTCTGAGGGTAAGAAAATACATACCCCTTACATACAAACATATTGAACATGGGCAAATAAAAATACATTTTGTCCGTGACAGTAGGTAAATGGAAACACTTGATTGAGAAACTGGTGAAAATTGATTTAATTGCAAATGGAACACATCTAAGTTAATTACAGTTAAAAGATAACCTATGTTTCAATAAGGTCAAAGTTGATAGTGATAAACTTTAAACAATGGATGACCCATCTTTGAGTTTTGGTCGGCCATGAGGTTTATAGTTATTCCAATAAGGGATTTAAGTTATTCATATTTACAAATTTGTTTGAGCTTCATTTCATTTGAGACATACATTTTTTCACGTTCATTTGTTCATGGGAAATGGTTGGGCATTTATTGGCCATCCCTAAAAGCACCTTCTCATGGGCAACTAGGGATTGGCAATAAATGCTGGCCTAGCCAATGATGCTCTCATCCCGTGAACAAATAAATAAAAACATGTAGGTCACAGGTGAAAAGGAACTAAAACCAGTTTGTAAAAAAAGGAATTTCTTGTTGCACTCAACAAGGCTGGAGAAAGAGCGATCATATCAACTAGAGATAGAAATTATTCATGTGGGTCACAAAATCAAAGAGGTGTTTTGGAGGTGAAAGGTAATAAGTTTACATTTCTGTTTGGGATATGGCAAAGCATGCCACATTGATATAGAGATGGGCTGTGGGGTTAGGGAGATTTCTTAGTTTAATTTATCTGTGCATTTACTCACTGAGACAGTCAGTTAGCGTGGAAGCAGTCAGCTTGGAATAAGCAGAGAGAAAGCCAAGAGCTGTGAACCAGCTATGGGACTAGGAGCAGAGAGGGCCATTAGGAATCACACGGCTTCCTAATTTTGAAATCGCTAAGTACCTTGCAAACCCCGTGACCTCTACTACCCAGAAGGACAAGGGCGGCAGACACATGGGAACACCACCACCTGCAGGTTCCCCTCCAAGCCACACACCATCCTAACTTGGGACTATATCACTGTTCTTTCGCTGTCACTCGGTCACAATCCTGCTCCCTAACAGCACTGTGGGTGTACCTACACCACATGGGCTGCAGCGGTTCAAAAAGGCAGCTCACCACCACCTTCTCAAGGGCAGTTAGGGATGGGCAATAAACGCTGGCCCAGCCAACGCCACGTCCTATGACAGAATAAAAAAGGAATGCGAATGAAGCCTACACTGGAACTAAGGAGTCTACAGTTTTGAGGCCTTAAAGGAAAGTTGGAGAGTCACTTAGTCAAAAGCTAATGGAAGGATCCCCATAAATCTTGCACTTTGGAGAATACATGGAATACTGAGGAGAACTAAAGTGAATTCTGGAGAGCTGTGACATATCTTTGGGTTGGTTCTAGGAAAAGAAGTGAATTAACCTTCGAGGTTCTTATGAAGTATAAAAAATTTTTGGGGGAATGTCAAGTGGAGCTGAGTTTATAGCACAGGTGTTTATAAACTAAGGTGTTAATTCAGTATTGTTAACTTTGTTTGATTTCTTTTTATATACAGTATAGCTCATTTTTGTTTAAAAACACGAAATTTGTAGCTCTTCCAGTTAATCACTGGGCATTCAAATCTTTCTTTAAAGGTTAATGGTCCCTAACAGGATCATAACAATCCTCATCATGCTCGGCTGAGGCTAATGAATAGATGTGACACACGCCTTTTGTTCCAGTTTTCACGCTGATTCTTGTTATAGAAACTATCCACGGGGATTACGATCGGTCACCTTGTATCTGTTGCCAAGACGTTCTGGAAGGTTTTAATTTTCCGTTCAGGAGGAATAATTGCCTTTACATATAACTATCAACTGACTCCCCTCTGCAATGTATAATAATTAATTGATTATTTCTTGCTCCAATACATATCTCTCATGTGCACTGATCCAACAAGGACAGAGACATAGTTCAGAGCAGCACATATTAGGAGAAGATGTTCTTACCAAAGTTGTTTCTTAAATGTGGGTAATTTATATGCCCTCCATGTTACCAATTTTGTTTTCCCCAAGTTAGATTGTTATACTTTCTGTGAGGTGGTAATGCAAAACGTAGTGAGCCAACAGATGAATGATCCGGTGCATCAGATTTTTTCTATTCCACCAATGACACAATAACCTTTAATTCTTTAAGGCTGAGATAATTTTTTTAAGTCCTGCACGCAATCTTCTGTGCAATCATCCCTACTCTATCCTTGAAATGCCCTTGTTATGTCCATGTCAAGACTTTAGTAGTTATATGCACTTCATTATATTTCTGTACAATTCTACACACTGGCTGTGTTCAAAGATTATGGACTTTTTTTCTACAGAGATCTAACTGGATTAACATCAACACATGTGCACTAAAATCGCAAGTAGAAATTCTCAAACAGCTGTTCTCCATTTACTGCCAACTGTCATTTTCAAGGAGTTGTTATTGAAGGCTGGAGTTCAAAGTGCAGTAACTTTGTACACATGATACTTTCAAATGGTCACTGACGAGGGAAAAAATGATCGCATATCGTTTTTTGTTGATTAACTGAATATGGTGAAGAGCTCACAAATGGAAATAACTGTGGGAATTTGCAAGAACTTTTCTTAAAAATGCATCACAATGCTTAAAATAGTTGTTTCAATTGATTTAACATGACCTAATAAACCTGGAGGTTCCCTACTCTAGACCAATAAGGATATTTGAGAATTTTGTATCAAAGCTCACCAATTCTTCCAGCAGTTTATGATAACATTTGATTGTGTAACATCTACCCAGTATGACCCTCAGCATTTATTTTCTTATGTAGTTCATGAGAATGGTTCCAGGGCTGAGACACTTCATTTATGAGGAAAGATTAGAGAAGTTGGGACTGGTTTTCCATTGGAGAGGAGAAGGCTGAGCGAAGACTTGATAGAAGTTTTCAAAATAATGAGGGGCCTGGACAGAGTAGTTGGGAGAAACTGTTCCTGCTCATAAACAGATCGAGAACCAGAGGGCACAGTTTTAAAGTGTTTTGCATAAGGAGCAAATGAGAGGTGAGAAAAACTTTTTCACACAGTGAGTAGTTAGGGTTTGGAATGCACTGCCTGGAAGTGTGGTGGAGGTAGGTTCAATTGAAGCATTCAAGAGGGCATTGGATGATTATTTAAATAGAAACAATGTGCAGGGTTAAGAGGAAAAGGCAGGGGATTGGCATTAAGTTAAAATGCTCAGAGAGCCATTGCAGACACGATGGGCCCAATGGCCTCCTTCTACACCGCAACAATTCTGTGATTCTGTTATTTTGTTTGGAAATACGGTGAGTGATTTTCCCTTTTAATTGGTTAGATCATTTGGTTTAACAATTTGAGTATTGCTCAAGAAAGAGACATGTCGAAGCTTTTCATCTTGCACTCATCAGGACATTCGCAAGAGTACCAATATAAAGGGAAAACAACAATTTATACTGTATGTGAAGAGAGTGCTGATTGGTTGGCAAGCAGACTGTGATTTGTAAAGGTGTTGCCATGGAGAAGGGTGATGGCGACTGACAGTTAACTGCCAAACATTGTTTGAAATTTAAACCAGGCAGCTTGACACTGATTGGTCAAGGTATTGCCCTGAGGAATGAGTCAGCAAATGGCTGACACTTATTTTGTTTAGCTGAAACAAGCGCAATGTGTGCACATGTTCTTTCTGTCTGCAAAGAACAGGGCCCTGTGCATTAATATGTGTAGCTTCCAGTACACACACATGTGCCACACAGCGAGACCAGCTGACAATCTTGAATTGGTTATCAGTGTAATCCCTAGCACACAATTATAATTTTTGTTAAGCAAATCACTATATTATTCAAATGGTATTCATTTCACATCACTAAGTTAAAGCTAAATTTTGCATTACAGAAGTTTTTGAGGGCAAAAAACCCTGGAAATACTTGCATTTCAAATTTGACATTGAGCTATGCTATTTTATTCATGGATTAAATTCTGGTTAAATTTTCCGAAGAAATAACTAACTTGTGTGACAGCAAAGAGATAACTCGCAGTTATATGCATTCAAACACACATTTCACAACCACAGGTGCTTCACGAATCTGAAAAACTTTGAAATTGTAGTCACTGTTATAATGCAGGGACACACAGCAGCATGTTTGCACACAGCAAGGTCTGATATACAGCAACGAGATAAGTGACCAAAAAGCTGTTTTGGGGGTGTATGTTGGTGGAAAATATTTGGCTAGCATGCCAGGAGAGCTCCCCTGCTCTTCAGCTAATACCATGAGATCTTTCTCTCAAAGCCAGAGAGGAGTGTTAGAACTCAGATAGCCAGAAGGTGATGAAAAGAACTGGAGCCCAGTCTTCATACAATTACAAACTTTAATATTTACAAAGACACACATTACATATCGAGCACCTGCAACCAATACCCACACTTCCAGTCTGTTGCTTTATAGGTATATATACATATATGAGGACAGGTGAATCCCCAATTAATGCCCACCTGATAAACACAATTAACCCCCAGTCAATATACAATAAGCAAAAGATGTCTCCACTGAGCATCTCACTCTAAAGTTAGCACCTGCAACAGGGCAGGACTCTCTCAGTCCTGCACTGGAGCAACGGCCTGGATTATTTGTACAAATCTCTGAACTGGGGCTTGAACATACAATTTTATGACCCTGAGGCAGGAGTGCTGCTGGGAAATCAACCTTGGCACCTGCGTTGTTGGCTATCTCACTGCTGCCTGTTTCTACAGCAATAGGTAGAAGTGGTGGCATAATGGTTTTGTCACTGGACAAGTATTCCAGAGGCCCAGGGTAATTTTCTGGGGACCTGGGTTTGAGTCCCACAATGGCAGATGGTGAAATTTGAATCCAATACAAATCTGGAATTAAAAGTCTGTTGATGACCATGAATTATTGTTGCAAAAAAAAATAATCCACCTGTAGCCTACATGTGGCTCCAGACCTACAGCAATGTGGTTGACTCTTAAAAATGCCCTCTGAACAAGAGCAATTAGTGATGGGCAATAAATGCTGGCCTAGCCAATGACACCTACGTCCCATGAACAAATAAAAAAAAACTTCTTCAATGTAGAGGATAAGGAAAGAAAGAATCACAAGCCCCTTCTGGGTGCTCCCTTTCTGCCTGGACCTTGCCATCATGACTTCCCCTCAACCAGGGTTGCCCCTCATCTCCTTGCTGAGAGACCCCAGACTTGCCAGGTCCTGAGAGCTCGGGCACTTTGACTGGAGGGACTGCACGCGGCCACTGCTTCTGGTGCCATTACTGGGAATGCAAAGTTGCCAGCCAATCGGATTGCTGGGTGAAGGGGCAGAAGAGTCACCTCCAGCCAATTGATGCTCCAATGGAGTGTTAAACAGCTGCAGGGCTGCTGTGATCCGCAGGTTGCCCGTGGTCCTTTTTGTTGGTGGGACGGCCGAATATCTCACCCGTAGTAATGATAAGAAGAAGGTTAAAGGATTTAACACTTTGAAAAGGACTTGAGAGGTTATATAGAGAATGGTTGTAGAAATTGATGAACCTGTAAGAATGGAGGAGGAATTGCAAGTGAAAAAGAGGCAGAGAGTGCCCCCCACCCCCTCCCCCACCTTCCCCAATACAGCCCTCGCTCTGCAGCCTGTTCCCTTTCCTGAGGCTGCTTCTCCCCATTCCCCGAGCAAGCCCCAGCCCTGCAGCCTTCAAAAAGCCACCCCGGCCTACGGCTGGCCTGGTAGGTAAAGACCTGCCCCTGAGCCCCCCATAAATGTGATGAAGTGCTGCCTGTGAATCCTGGCGCTGATGACCACGAGTGTTGCCCGCAGCAAGGTCGGCAAACAAACCTCGAAGTCCCGAGCGGAGTGCAGGTCGCTGGGCGCATGTCGCATGTTGTGAAACACGTTGTCAGGCAATCACACCCACATGCCCAGATAATCCAAAGTGGGGAGATGATTCCGGTGAGCTGGGCTTACGATGATGTGCAGATTTATTAAACTGACATTCCTGACGTGAGGTGGTGGGAAATGTGACCCCCCATTGACGGGCAGGGCAGACGATCGCTAACTGGCTTCATGACGTCGTGAAACCGATTTTTGGCCTTCTTGCCATATTGCCCCTTTCCACCTGCCATAATGCCCCACACCAACGAGCCGGAAAATTCCGGCCAATGTTGGAAATGACTGATGGTTTCTGGTAGACCTACTGACTTGCAGCTTCTTGCCTGATCAATGCTGACGGTTACTGGGTCACTATTTCTGGGCAGCCTCAATGGCTTGTGTTGCAAGATGAGCTTTTGCCAACGCCTGCAGCATTGTTAGCACCAGATAGAGACGATAAACCACCTGTAATTCAAAGAGCTAATGGTCAAAAATCTCAAAAGCATCTCAAACATAAAATTTATTATTCAGTATAACACATAGAAACAGAAGAGTGATCATTTATTCTCACTCATTGTCCAGGATTTATTTCCTGTGATGGGATTCTCCCCAGTCCCTCCAGTGAGAGAACTCGCAGGAACCTGGCATCACTTCCATGATGCGAGTACTCCTGCCCGATATTCCTACACCGCAGCCCCCCACCCCACCCCGCTGACATGCCCACTCTGCTGGCGTCAATTAAACTCTGCCCATCGTCTCTCTAACATTTAATGGCTGCAAACTTCTGCTCCCATATCATGTGATTTGAAAAGGAGGGATCGGGAGATTTCCATTTTCTGATGAGTGTTGAGGAATATGAACCCAACAACACAAGTTGCACTGATATATTTCCAGTTGATATATTTTGGTCTTTTTGTTTTTGCTGACAGTTTTCATACTTTAACACAATCAGCATTAGGAATCCACCACAGAGCTTAACCATCATCTTTGACACTGGCTCATCCAATCTTTGGAACCCATCAGTTTATTGTTCCCAATGACCATGTGGTCAGTAAATTTAAGGCTGCAGTTAAACATGCTTATCTTCTTGGTTTTTCTTGTTGTTAAGGGCAATTGTACAACTGGAACTGGAAGAGAATAATATTTCTGGACTGGCCACAGCTGGATAATGTGCTCTGTCAGATCGGATGAAACTCTAAAATTCCACTTGGTTATCGCCGGGTTTGGAAAGAAATTTACACAGCTTTGATTTCTTGGAGGTTTTAGCTGTAGTGTTTGTCTCCCTCTGATGATGGGTGAATCTTTGGGTGGATTCAAACTGCAAATTTAACAATAGTGTAGAACTAGCTTCAGTATGAAACCTGTAATGGTGTGCTCCAGATCAGTGAGGCAGAATTGCTGCAGCAACATGTACTTTTCCATGCATGTTGTAATCTGGAGCTATTGATAGTGATGGGAGAGGCGCCAACATTCTTTCCATCACATGACTGACCAGGAACCTCTGCCACTCTTACTGCCTGACATTTGCATGCATTGAAAGGATTTGCTGATAATCAGTCTGTTTGGTCAAATTATGACCACACCTTCCTTAGTTATTACATGCTGCAGTTGGCTCCAGAGCTTCTGATTCAGAAGTAGCGAACACAACCCACTGCACCATAAGACCTTCACAGTGCAAACTTGTAGCTAAGGCCCCATTTGACTCTGGAGTGAAGCACCTTAAAGGTAGTAGCCTCAAATTACCTTGATTAATGATAGATGAAGTGTACATCCAATGTAGAGTCAAACATAGGTGCAATGTTAGATCAGTTTTAAAATCGATATTATTCACCTTGCCTGTTCTCTAAAAATTCTTTCAATTCTTTAAATCCTTAATTCTTAAAATTTTTAAGTGGCATAAAAGAAATCCGCATAGGTGCATATCAAGACATGCACAATATTCATTCCTGTGCAGGATGGTTACAGGTAAAGATTCAGACTTTGAAGCAGCAAAGCAGATTGAAAACCAGAAAGAAGGATGTTACTAATGCTTCAGAATAATTAACCTTCATAAATAAACTCAACAAAATCAAAAACCTATAATGAAGACACAATCCCCTCAACCCTGTGTCTAATTGAAGATTACCATAAACACGCGTGCGGGTGCGCACACACACATGCACAGACACACATACATACATGCATGCACAAACACATACACATGCACATACACACATACATACATGCACACACACACATATACATGCACAGACACATACGTACATGCACACACACACATATACATGCACAGACAGACACGCATACATACATGCACACACACACACACATACACATGCACAGACACACAAAGATACATGCACACACATATACATGCACACACAAACACACATACACACACACACACACACACACACACACACAGTCACACAGTTCAATACAGACACAAGCATAAAATGTCTCAGACTCACCTAAATATTTTTCAAGCATGAAAATTTCTGTCCCTTCTCGATCATGTTCCAATGTTCTCCCTCCAAGGAAAAGGCAACCATTAATACACAGGTGAGGCTAGAGAAAATTGGATGGGGTGCTTGGTTAGAAGAGTAAACTTCCTCTTAACTGTGAAGACATTTGGAACAAATGTTTGATCCAGGATTAGGCTAACTGCTGAAACCTCCTTATTAATTTAATATAATGGATGTTTCTTTGCAGGGATGCATCACAGATTCACACCAAACAAATCTTCAACATATCATTCAAAAAATCAGTATGTGTCGATTCAGTATAGTACAAGTATACTGGGATATGACACTGTCAGAGTAAGTAAATTCTAACTGTCATCAAGTAAATCCAACCCCGTAAGAGTGATCACAAAAACAGAATTACCTGGAAAAACTCAGCAGGTCTGGCAACATCGGCGGAGAAGAAAAGAGTTGACGTTTCGAGTCCTCATGACCCTTCAACAGAACTGAGTGAAATTAGGAGATGGGTGAAATATAAGCTGGTTTAAGGTGGGGGGAGAGAAGTTGGTGGGGCGGGTGGTTGTACAAACAAGCAAGCAGTGATAGGAGCAGATAATCAAAAGATGTCACAGACAAAAGAACAAAGAGGTGTTGAAGGTGGTGATATTATCTAAATGAATGTGCTAATTAAGAATGGATTGCAGGACACACAAGGTACAACTCTAGTGGGGGTGGGGTGAAATAAGACGAACAGGGCATAAAAGGTATAGATTTAAAAATAATGGAAATACGTGGGAAAAGAAAAATCAAGATAAATTATTGGAAAAAACAAAAGGAAGGGGGAAGAAACGGAAAGGGGGTGGGGATGGAGGAGGGAGCTCAAGATCTAAAGTTGTTGAATTCAATATTCAGTCCGGAAGGCTGTAAAGTGCCTAGTCGGAAGATGAGGTGTTGTTCCTCCAGTTTGCGTTGGGCTTCACTGGAACAATGCAGCAAGCCAAGGACAGACATGTGGGCAAGGGAGCATGGTGGAGTGTTAAAATGGCAAGCGACAGGGAGGTTTCGGTCTTTCTTGCGGACAGACCGAAGGTGTTCTGCAAAGCAGTCGCCCTGTTTACATTTGGTCTCTCCAATGTAGAGGAGACTGCATTGGGAGCAACGAATGCAGTAGACTAAGTTGGGGGAAATGCAAGTGAAATGCTGCTTCACTTGAAAGGAGTGTTTGGGCCCTTGGACGGTGAGGAGAGAGGAAGTGAAGGGGCAGGTGTTACATCTTTTGCGTGGGCATGGGGAGGTGCCGTAGGTGGAGGTTGGGGAGTAGGGGGTGATGGAGGAGTGGACCAGGGTGTCCCGGAGGGAATGATCCCTACGGAATGCCGCCAGGAGGGTGAAGGGAAGATGTGTTTGGTGGTGGCATCATGCTGGAGTTGGCGGAAATGGCGGAGGATGATCCTTTGAATGGGAGGCTGGTGGGGTGATAAGTGAGGACAAGGGGGACCCTATCATGTTTCTGGGATGGAGGAGAAGGCGTAAGGGCGGATGTGCGGGAGATGGGCCGGACACGGTTGAGGGCCCTGTCAACGACCGTGGGTGGAAAACCTCAGTTAAGGAAGAAGGAGGACATGTCAGAGGAACTATTTTTGAAGGTAGCATCATCAGAACAGATGTTACGGAGGCGAAGGAACTGAGAGAATGGGATGGAGTCCTTACAGGAAGCAAGGTGTGAGGAGCTGTAGTCGAGGTAGCTGTGGGAGTCGGTAGGCTTGTAATGGATATTGGTGGACAGTCTATCACCAGAGATTGAGACAGAGAGGTCAAGGAAGGAAAGGGAATTGTCAGAGATGGACCACGTGAAAATGATGGAGGGGTGGAGATTGGAAACAAAATTAATAAATTTTTCCAGGTCCAGACGAGAGTGATTGTTGCTTAACAAATTCTAGGTTTTAAGTAAAAGATACAAAGCCCTTCAGAGTCAAACATATTAGGCAGAATTTAATGCTCTCTCTGCTATGGCGACTGGACCATTTAATCAGGTGGGAGAGTGGTTGGGAACCCTGCCTCCACAACGCTTGAGTATGTGGTGGGAAAGGCCATGAATGACCTTCCCACGCTACTGCCAGCTGAATCAATTAAGTGAGTAATTAGTGACCACTTAAAGATCTCATCCTGTCGTCAGGGGTATTAACCCAGTGGAGGGGGGAAGGGGCTCACCAAGTGTGGAACAAGACAAACAAAACCTGCCAGGGCTGCCTGGTACAGTGGGGAGGATGGGGGTGGGGGTGGAGTGTGGGGTGGAGGGGAGGGGGGTGTGGGGGTGGAGTGGGGGTAGGGGTGGGGAGAAGGGGTGTGGGGTGGATGGGGAGGGGTGTGTGGAGGTGGAGGGGGGGTAGGAGTGGGGAGGGCGGCGGCAGGGGTTGGGGGGGGCGGGCAGCAGGAGTGGGGGTGGGGGCAGGGGAGTGATGGTCCCTTGTGCAAAGGCACTCAGTGCTTTATCAATGGACCCAGCATCAGGAAGTGGGACCTCTGAGTACCAGCCCCCGCCCTTACTTCGGAACCCGCTTCCAACCATACCCTCACGCTCACCCCACGAGCCCCGTCCTGCCATGGCTGACTTGCGGCCTGGAATTGTGCAACGACCCTGGGCCTCGGGTGAGAGTTGTACCAGCAGTAGGCACCCCCCTCACAGGGAGCATTGCCGCCCAAAAGAGCTGCTGGCCTCTGATTGGCTGACAGCCCTTGACAGGTGGCATTCACGCTCTCTCCGCACTGCCCCCCACCACCACCCCCCCTCCCCCCACCCCCCTCCACCCCCCTACCCAGTGTCCTGGGGTCCTTGATCCTGGGGAAGGCCAGTCACTGTCCAGTTAAGTGCCTGAGTGGCACATAATGTAGCAGACAGCGAGAAGTGGGCTTCTCCAGCCAGCAGGTGAGAGTCAGTCACCTCCAGTAAATAACACCCAATAATTCCCACCAGTTCAGAAGCCAGGAAGTTGAGTGGATGAGTAACAATGATCATTTTTAAAACGTCCCTGTTCATGTGACTGAGTCATATGTGGGGACCTGTTTCTCTCAATTTTAAAATCTTTATTTCTGTGTTTGCCAATCTTCAGCTCCCTGAGGTAGCTCCCTGCCTTCAGTGCGCCCTCCCCACCCCCGCACCTCCACAGACTTTAGCGCCGCGCTCCTCCCACCCCCACCCCTGATTGGCCAGCCAGAGTGAAACTGTGGTTAGGGGGGGTGGGGGGGGGGCGCTCGCAGGCCGCAGTCTGTTTCCCAGCTGCTCCTGGGCCCACCCACCGCGCCAGCCCCACCACTGGAAAATCCTGCCCATTGGTTTGTCACTTTATCTTATTTTTCTTGGTTTCAAACATTGCTTATCCACAGTCAAGAACTTGGTTGAACTGTGACCAAACCTGGCAGTTTCTTTACCTACACCAAGGTTGATGGAATCCTGGGCTTGGCCTATCCTTTTCTTGCAGCATCAGGTGCTACGCCTGTGTTTGACAACCCGATGTCTCAGCACCTGCTGCAGGAGCCTGTCTTTTTTGTGTACCTAACGGGGTAAACGTCTTTCAGCATTTGTTGCTCCACCTTATTTCCCTGAATGAAGCAGGAACTCTTTTTTTGCAAGCGGAAGCAAGAACAGTGATCTTGCCTGAGTTGGCGACACTCTTGCTTTTATATCAGAATGTGACGGGCTCAAACATGAAGCAGAACCTGAGTATCAAGCGCAGGTCAATACTTTAGGATGGTATTGAGGGAGCATCTCCGTGTTGAAGATACTCTGAAGCATTAAGAATGGGCTGCATTACCAATGGTAGCATCCTCCCACCGAGGAATTAGACTGCCTATCCATTTAATGCATGGTATCTTTCTACTCAGTTCCCTGAGTTAATTTGTAGGCCTCTGCTGTGTACTAACAGCCTGGCACATTTTTCTTCACAGCAATATAAATTATACTTCAAACGTATTAATTAGTTGACAAGCACATAGGGCCACCCTGAGGATGGTGCACCACATCAATGCAAGTGGTTTCCTTCAAAGTTATTTGGTTTTAAACCTTGAATATCTTTTCTGGTTCTGTCAGCCCAATTTAGAATTGAAACCAAATAGAATCCACCAGAGCCCTGATCATATCATGTTTAATTCATTTAAAAACATGATTGATCATTTGGAACTGATAGCATCCAATTGGATGGTAGGAGATTCCTGGAGCATTTATGATAATATTGCAATTAATATCTTCAAATTTTTGATTGGGAAAATTGATGAATTGGATACAATATCCAGCAATCACATGCTGGACCTCTAAAGCAGAAATATGTCAATGTTGATGATATTGTTTCTTTGTCTATGTGCTTTATTTTATTATCTTTTGTTTTACAGACAGGATGGTCAGCCTGGAAGCAATGTTCAATTCGGTACAGTTGATTCGAGTTGCTACACAGGCCAAATTCACTGGGTTCCCGTCACTCGCGATGTCTATTGACAAATCCTTATTGACAAGTAAGTGATTAACCATTTAGAACAGGATTAGTTCAGAAAATGGCTTTCGACAAATCAACTTGGAAAGGATCAGCTTTTGTCAAGACAATATGCTAATGATACATCTCTTTTTAATTATTGGCGAACAAAATTAAGGCAGCCTAATTACAGTAGAAATCTCATTTGCTGTCTTTCAGTCTTACAATCAGTGTTTAACTCCAATTATATGAACGTTGGAAAATATATTTGACATGACTTTTTCATCAATAGCAAGTACATGAAAATACTCTTGGTAGTGAAATGCCTTAGCTCATGCTGATTCTGTTTAAATCTTATTCACACAATGAGGCATGTAGCCTTGGACCAAACATAACCAAAGGCTTTATTGGCACTTTTGTTGGGTTATTGGTGTGACTGGGAGAAAGGGCCTGAAGTTGCTATGGAATTTTCAGTACAAAAGCATGTCACCAATTTGTGGAACTGTTGGAGTCATTACAAATCACTTCTGGCTGGCTGTCAGCTGTGCCCATGAATGAGGTTGCCATCATACTGTTCCGAAGGAGCATTGGGAAACCAATTCCTGGCATCTTCGGATCAACAGCTTCTCGTGCCAGTGTATTGATATTTTGTGCTTCTCTACTGAAGACCCAGAAAATGCTTTTACCAAATTACATTGAAACATACGGGCTAAAAGAAAAAAAAGGAATAATAACTTAACCTATTTTTAAGATCTCAGTTGCATCAGCATTTATTGAAGTTATAATGAATGTTTCAGCAAATTAGGAAAACCAAGCTGGAATTATTTATTGTCCAATACCTGAGGCAGTTTTCAATCTTTGACTAACTCTTGATACATTTTTCTCCTTCAGAGTGACAATCAATGGTGAGCTTGTGGCCCGAGGAGGTTGTCCTGCCATTGTTGATACTGGCACTTCTTGTTGGTCCCAGCACAGCCACTGACATTATTCAGTGGTACAACTCCAGGTTACTAAGACCAGGTAGAGAAAACATGTTACAATATTGGGCGTGGTATAGGAGTGTAGGATGCGAATCAATTATATATTCACAATGAAGCCGAGAGCTGATCATTTAGGTTATTACAAATTGAAAAGAGATAGTCCATAGATTTTGGCTTAGAAATCGATGTTTGAAACCTTGAAAAATCCCTCGAAAGGGGATTGTCTTATACACCGAGATTAAAAGTGAACCACTGGTGAGGGTGTGGTAGGTGGCATTTTGCAATGTTATCAGCATCCGATGTAAAGAGTGGGCATGTCTTAAACTCCCGCACATCTTCGCCTTTGCGAAGATGTCAAATACAGACGGTATCGCCCTCTTGATCCCTTCGGCCCAGTTATAAGGTACCAGTAAGTAAACTTTCATTTGTGAGGTGAAAAAGTGAGCCTTACTGCCGATGTGAGTATATCATGTTGCGGCTGAAAAGGGGTCAACTTATATGCTGTGTATATGCAAAAGTATAACTTTGGGGGCTGAAAATTTTGGGTCAACTTATAGACCAAGATTTACAGTATCCATAATAATTTTGCAAATTCTCATATATAATTGGCATGGTAAATATTCCCTGAGATCATTTTTTTGGGGGATCTGTTTACTTGTGTAGGGGGTGGTGGTGTGTGTGTCAGCTTCACCTCTGACTTCTGAGTGGTTCAAATCGCTCCCACTCCCTCGGTTCTAGACCTTGGACTTATTTGGGGGTTGTGACAAAGTGCAGCAGAGAACTGGTTTTGGTGCAAGAAAAAGAAAATTGGGTTTATTGAAGTCACAAATGAACTTATAACATTAGGATTACACTGAGATTATACAGACCTACAAAGTGCACTTAGCTAAGAATGGGGAACACACGGCATAACGAGGGAAAATCATGCTACTAATCCCCTTACCCTTGTCCCACCCCCAAAACCTAACTAAATTGAACTAGGAGAGGTCAGGGATCATGCTCACCAACCCAGGGTTCCTTGACAGTTCGGAATCCAGCCAGGTAAGCTGGTTGCAGTTTTGGGGTATGCTCATTGTGTCTTCTGGGGCCTGCTGTCCCCACGTGCTCCTGGTCTGTGGAATATGCGAAGGTTCTTCATTTGGCTGGAGGGCGTGGTTGTGGGTGGTCGATCTTCGGGGGGGGCTGTGGTTGCGGCCTTGTCTTCGGTTGAGCCTGCCACCCCGTGCCCCTGGTCTCTTGTCAATGACTGTTTAAGAAATAAAACTTTGCATTTGAAATTTAGCATTGCTTCATTTTTAGTAATGTTTTCTGAGTAATTGGAAGAGTTAAATTACTTCCATTCCAGTCTATCTTATAGAAAAATAATAAAAATATGAGCAGCGGCAGAGAATGGGGTTTCTCCACAGCATCTTTCAAACCCGTGACCCCCATCATCTAAAAGGTGGGGGGGCAGTCGGTGCATGTGAATGGCATCACCTCCAAGTGCCACACCATCCGCCCTCCCATCCCACCAAGTCGCACAGCATCTTCACTTAAAACAATGACCATTTTCTGACTATCCTCAAGTCAGTCCCTTTAGGACTTCTCAAAGCTGCTTTGAATGGATGGGGCATGTACAGTGCAAAGTTCACTGGAGTTACCTTGACTTAAGCTCAAAAAATATGTAGCAAGTTTATTATAGGAGCAAGCAACATAGTCTAAGGGCATACATACAGTTTAAAACATCCAAAAAGTAGGACAAACTCAATCCAGCCAGTTACCCTCCCATCAGTCCACTCTTAATCATCAGCAAAATGATGGAAGAGGTCACAGATAATGCGATCAGTGGCACTTACTCAGCAACAGCCTCTCACTGACACCCAGGGCAGAATTTCCTGCCTGTCGGGTGGGCCTGACCCAATCTCCGGTGAGCGGGGAGCCGATGCCCACCAGAGAAGCAGGCCCCATCGCCATTTTACATGGACGGGCCAATTAAGGCCCACCCAGCATGATGTCCGCCGGGAAGCGCTATGCGGGTGGGGGGGAGGGAGTCCCCAAAAGCGAGAGTGCGCTCTTTCATGTATGCACATGATAAAGTGCACGTCTCCCTGAGGCTAAGTGCAGCCTCAGGGAGATCGCTGACAGTTATAAAAAAATGAAAATTAGAAAAAAAAATTTCCCAACATGTCCCCCTTACGAGATGGGACATGTTCATAATTTACATTATAAGTTGATTAAACTTTTTAAATCCCTACATGAAATCTCATCCCACCGCTGGATGAGGTTTCATGTTTTCTCTATTCCCCGCCGGGGCTCCTGGCTGACTCGGCAGCCTTAAGGTCGGATGGGCAGGTCCTTTATTTGTTTAAATGATCCCATCAGTGGCCTCAGTTGGCCATTGACAGGTCGGCGGGCCCACAGCTGATTTTGCTGTGCTCCCACCTTCCTGAAAATTTAAGTGGGGCAGGATGACATTGGGAGTTCTGCCCAACATCACCCCGTGTCATTTTATGTGTCAGTGAGAGGGCCCCGCCCCCTGCTCGCCAGTGGCAAAATTCTGCCCTCATTTTGGGCTCTGCTAGGGCCACTCAGCTCCTGACCTCATTACAGCCTTGATCAAAACGTGGACTAAAGGGCTGAACTCAAGAGGCGAGGTGAGAGTAACTGCCCTTGACATGAAGGCAGCATTTCGCCAAGTGTGACATCAAGAAGTCCCAGCCAAACTGGAGTCAATGGGAATCAGGGGGAAATCTCTCCGCTGGTTGGAGTCTTACCTAGCATAAGAGAAGATGGTTGTGGTTGTTGAAGGTCAGTCATCTCAGTCCTGGGACATCACTACAGGAGTTCCTCAGGGTAGTGTCCTAGGCCCAACCATCCTTACTTCATCAATAACCTTCCTTGCATCATAATGTCAAAAGTGGGGATATTTACTGATGATTGCACAATGTTCAGGAGCATTTAATGCAGTCCATGTCCAAATGCAGCAAGGCCTGGACAATATTCAGTCTTCGGCTGATAAGCAGCAGGTAATATTCATGCCACACACATGCCAGGCAATGACCATCTCAAACGCGTGAGAATCTAACTACATCCCCTTGACATTCAATGGCATTACCATCATCGAATCCTCCACAATCAATATCCTGGGTGTTACCATTGACCAGAAACTGAACTGGACCAGCCATATAAATACTGTGGCTACAGGAGCAGGTCGGAAGCTGGGAATCCTGCAGTGAGCAACTCACCTCCTGACTCCCCAAAGCCTGTCCACCATCTACATGGCACAAGTGAGGAGTGTGATGGAATACTCTCTACATGCCTGGGGGAGTGCAGCTCCAGCAACACTCAAGAAGCTCAATACCGTCCAGAACAAAGCAGGCCATCGTGAAACCAGTTTGCAACTGTCCGCTCAGCCTGTCGACGGTGGGCCGCATTTCCCACCATCGGACACGGGGAACTCATGGTTATACATCAGCATATCATTATAAGTCTAGCCCGCCGGACTAACCCCCCACTGCTGGATTGTCCACCCACGTCAGTGTGATTGCATGCAGACATGATTCACAACAGCAAACAAAAAGCATGCGTTTGGAGGGCTGCACTTTGAGAGGAACTTGGAGGTGAATGCACAGTAATGTTGCAGAGCGCTCACGAGGGATGCCTGTTGGATTTCGAGGTTGAGGAGCGTTGGTGGGGAGGGGGCGGGGGGCAAAGGTTGCCCTGAGGTTGAAGGTTTTGCATAATCATTTGGGGTTGGAGCCGGGTGGGGGGCCGGGGCGTGGGGGGGTGGGGGGCGTTGGTGGTGGTGAGGGAAGCAGCCACACATTAGGGACACCTTCTATAAAGTGACCATTCCTCTGCAGCTGAGACAGTTCAGGCACAGCCACATTGATGTGGTTGGAGTCAGGCCTCTAGCTTATCTGCCCAGTCAAGTAGAACAGAGGCATCAAAGTGTCCCAGAGATTTCCACTCCTTGGGTACAGTCTGCTAAGTAATGAATGTTTTAGTCAACTGCAGAACCTTTACGATGACTGGGCACGTTGTACAATCTCCTTGCTAAATCTGGCCATGGAGCAGTCACTGCTGGAGGTGCTCACAGCCCCTTTGCAATGTCATCATCCTGGTTTGGACCAGCCTTCCCAATGGTTGAAGCTAACAGTGCAGCCTTGCAGTGTGGGTGAGGAGAATGTCTGTGCCTGAGCTGAGACCACAGCCTGCAGTCCAATGGGCAAAGCTGCTGCTAATTGGTCAGGTGGAGTGGGCAGAGGTGCGTGGGGTTTCAGGCAACCATACAGCGCACTAATCTCTGGCCTTCAAAGTGGTGGCCAGCACTCTCTGAGGTGCATTAAGGGGCCTTCAGACTTAATCAAGACAGGTTCTTAGTATACCTACCTCTCTCTTTTGTCCTGCAGGAGAAGCACATCAGGATCATGGAGCCTGGTGAGCTAGCTGTATGCCTTGTTGCGTGCAGAGAGTGAAGGCAAAGGAGGAGAGAGTGACTGAGGCGTCTGGCTGTGCAGAGGGAGGAGCAGCACCCTCAGGAAAAAGGGGCAGCTGGGGCTCTGGCACACACCACCGGAGAATCGTCGCTGGGTCTTTAAACGCTGCCTTTCATTCCTGCAGATGACCAACAGCCAGTGTCGCCGAAGACTTCAAATGTCTAGGGGACTGGTCGGTCACATCTGCCAGTTACTGCAGGATTTGGAACCCTGGGGACATGGAGGGCATCCACTGTCAGTGGCTGTGAAAGTGACAGCGTCGCTCAATTTCAATGCCAGTGGTCCCTTTCAGGGCTCCACAGGTGACCTCTGTGGGATCTCACAAACTTACACCCACAAGTGTACCCATGAGGTCATGACTGCCATCTTCGCAAGGGCCACACAACTTTGTGCATTTCGCCCGGGGCCAGGACAGACAGGACGCAAGAGCGATTGGATTTTCCCAGAGCTCAGGTTTCCCAAATGTGCAGGGTGCAATCGACTGCTTTCACATGGCGCTCAGATCTCTGTCATAACACATGGTCAACTACGTCAACCACAAGGGATTCCATTCACTAAATATACAGCTGGTGTGTGACCATCACAAATGCATCCTGCAGGTGTGCACACGGTTCCCAGGGAGTGTGCATGACTCCAACATTCTTAGTGAATCACAGATCCCTGGAGTCTTCCAGGGACCACAGAAGCTGCCGGAATGGCTCCTCGGGGACAAGGGTAGGCAGTGGCTGATGATGCCTGTGTGGTGGCCTCAGACTGCAGCAGAGCGAAGGTATAATGAGGCTCATGCTGCATCTCGCAACTTGATGAAGCAAACCATCCAGGACAAAGCAGCCCACTTGATCAGCACCCCATTTACCAACATAAACATTCATACCCTCCACCACTGGCACTCAGTGGCAGCAGTGTGTGTACCAACTACAAGATGCACTGCAGCAACTTGCCAAAGCTCCTTAGGCAGCGCCTTCCAAACCCATGAACTCTACCATCTAGAAGGACAAGGGCGGCAGTGCATGGGAACACCAACACCTGCAAGTTCCCTCCCCTCCCCACACCCGAGCCACAATATGTCCTAACTTGGAAATATGTCGCCATTCCTTCACTGTCGCTGTGTCAAAATCCTTCCTAACAGCACTGCGGGTGTACCTACACCACAGGGACTGCAGCAGTGCACACCATCTTCTCAAGGGCAATTAGGGATGGGCAATAAATGCTAGCCTAGCCAGCGATGCACAAATCCTATGAGCAAATAAATAAAAAACATTTTATATTTACAGTAGAAGGTCTGTTATCTAACTTCTCCAGTGAACAAAATATAAGAACAATTATTCACTATAATACCTCATAGAAGTGATACACGTTTGCTGATATTAAATTATGTATTCAAGAAATAATTTTGGAGAAGTTCAAGTATATACAAAACTATTGCAACACATCTAAGAGTACTGGATGCACAGACATTTGAATACGTAGGGTAAGAGTAAATACTTATATTGTATAATGTGCGTCAGTGCAGATTTCATGGATAAAATGTATGACCAATGATCTCACCACCTAGTGGAGAGATTGGTAATAACAATAGTGTGATAAAATTCAAACAAATATAAAAGGCTTTTAAATTTCAAAGATCAACCCTCCATCGTCATTCATTTGCATGAATGATTAAATTACTTCTTTTCACATCAAATCTGTAACATTTCCAATGTGCAGAAATAGCTCCTTGGAAAGAAAAGACCATTTCAACTGCATGGGTCCCTCACTAATTTCCCCCCAAGGTGCAGGAGACTTATCCCAGAATCACAGAATCTTAACAGCACAGAAGGAGGCCATGCCCGCACCAGCTCTCCAAATGAGCATTATGACCTAGTGCCATGGCCCTGCCTTTTCCCCATGACCCTGCACGTCATTTCTATTCAAATAATCATCTAATGCCCTCTTGAATGCCTCGATAGAGCCTGCCTCCACTACACTTCCAGGCAATGCATTCCAAACCCTAACTACACGTTGTGTGATAAAGCTTTTTCTCACGCCACACTTGCTTCCTTTGCAAATCACTTGAAACCTGTGCCCTCTTGCTCTTGATCCTTTTACGAGTGGGAACAGCTTCTCCCTATCTGCTCTGTCCAGCCCCTTCATGATTTTGAACATCTCTATCAAATCTCCTCTCAGCCTTCTTCTCTCCAAGAAGAACAGTCCCATCCTTTCCTATCTATCCTCATAGCTGAAGTTTCTCATCCCTGGAACCATTCTTGTAAACCTCTTCTGCACTCTCTCCAATGTGTTCACATCCTTCCTATAATATGTTGCCCAGAACTGTACATAATATTCCAGCTGATATCTAATGAGCATCTTATGTAAATTCAACATAACTTCCTTGTTCTTGTACTCTATGCCCCTATTAATAAAGCCCAGGATACTTTATGCTTTATTAACTGCTTTCTTCACCTGTCTTGCCACCTTCAATGATCTATGCACTTATACACCCAAGTCTTTCTGCTCCTGCACTCCCTTCAAAATTTCACACCTTATTTTATATTGTCTGTCCATGTTCTTCCTACCAAAATGCATCACCTCACACTTCTCCACACTGAACTTCAGCTGCCACCTATCTGCCCACTCCACCAACTTGTCTATGTCCTCTCGAAGTTCGACACCATCCTCCTCACAGTTCACAGCATTCCCAAGCTTTGTATCATCCGCAAACTTTGAAATTATCTCCTGCAGATCAAGATCTAGATCATTAGTATGTATCAGGAAAAGCAAGGGTCCCAATGCCGACCCCTGGGGAACTCCACTAAAACTTTCCTCCAGCCCAAAAATATCCATTGACCATTACTCTCTACTCCCTAGTTTTCAGCTAATTTTGTATCCAGGTTGCTACTGTCCCTTTTATTCCATGAGCAATAACTTTTCTCACAAATCTGTTGTGTGGCACTGTGTCAAATGCCTTTTGGAAGTTCATGTACACCACATCAACAGCATTACCCTCATCGACCTTTTCTGTTACCTCTTCAAAAAACTCCAGCAAGTTAGTTAAACATGATTTCCCCTTTAGAAATCCATGCTGGCTCTTCCTTCTCAACCCATAATTTTTCATGAGACTCCTAATTCTATCCCAGGTAATTGTTCTAGAATCTTGCCCGCCACTGTAATTAAACTGACTGGTCTGTATTGAACAAGGGTATAATGTTTGCAATTCTCCAGTCCTCTAGCACCACTCCTGAGTCTAGGGAAGACTGAAATATTATGGCCAGTGCCCCTGCAATTTCTACTCTCACTTCCATCAATATCATTGAATGCATCTCATCCGGTCCTGGTGCTTTGTCAACTTTAAGTACCGACAGTCTATTCAACACTTCCTCCTTATCAATTTTGAACCCTTCTAGTGACAGAGTTTCCTCATCTGTCACCATGGCCTGGGTAACATCTACCTCCTTGGTAAAGGATGCAAAGTATTCGTTTAATATCTCAGTCATGGCCCCTTCGTCCATGTATAAATTCCCTTTTAGGCCCCTAATCGGCCCTACTCCTCCTTTTACCACCCTTTTACTATTTATATGTCTATAGAAGACTTTGGGATTCCACATTATGTTGGCTGCCAGTCTTTTTTCATAATCCCTCTTCGCCTCTCTAATATACTTTTTCATCTCCACCCTGAACCTTCTCAATTGTATTTTCTACCTGACACCTGTCATTAGCACACTTTTTATTCTTTATATTCATTTCAATCTCCTTTTTTATCCAGGGAGCTCTGGATTATTTTGCCCTACCTTTCCCTTTCGATGGAATATACCTTGCCTGTGCCTGAACCAATTTTTTTTTGAAGGTAGCCCATTGTTCAGTTACAGTTTTTCCTGCCAATCTTTCACTCCAGTCTATTTGGCCCAGCACCATTCTTACCCCATCAAAGTTGGCTCTTGTCCACTTAATTATTTTTATTCTGGATTGCCTATCGTCCTTTTCTATCATCATTTCTAAAACATACAATAAAATAATCACTGTCTTTAAATGCTCCCTCACTGACATTTGATCTACTTGGCCAGCCTCATTTTCAAGACCCATTATGTAATCAGATGGGGCCAATTAATTGAGAGTGATCAGAGGGAGAATGTCTTTCTGTGGAGAGGGAGGTGATTGGTCCAGACATGTGATGTTTTCTAATCATTCTGACTCCAGCATATGTTTCGCTTTACCTGCATGATGCTTCTGTCCATAGTTGACACACGGACAGCTTTGGCTGCAGAGTGTAGTAATCATCTTCCTAGATAATAACAGACAGGAGCAGGAGTAGACTGTGCGGCCCATCGAGCCTGCTCCTCTGTTCCATATGATCATGGCTGATCTTGGGCTTCAACTCCATTTTGCCAGCCATTCCTCATATCCCTTGATTTTTTTGCTAGGCCAAAAATCCGACTAGTTCAGCCTTAGATATATTCAACAATGGAGCATCCACAATTCTCTGGGATAGAAAATTGCAAAGATTCACAACCCTCAATTTGAAACTTTCTCCTTATTTCAGTCCTAAGTGATCCACCTTTTATCCTGAGACTGGTTTCCTGTGTTTTAGATCCCCCAGCCAATGGAAACAGCCTCTCAGTGACTATCCTATCAAGCCCCTTCAGAATTTTGTATGTTTCACCCCTCGCTCTTCTAAACTCCAGGGAATATAGGTCCAGTTTACTCAGCCTCTCATCATTTGACAGTCCTCTCATCCCAGGGACCAATCTCGTGAATCTTTGCTGCACTGCCTTCAATACAAGTATATGTTTCCTTAAACACGGAGAATTCAACTGCACACGGTCTTCCAGGTTTGATCTCAACAAAACCCAGTACAATTGTAACAAAACTTTGTAGTTCTTGTACTCCAATCCCATTGCAATAAAGACCAACATGTGCTCCCTTCTTAATTGCTTTGTACCAGCATGCTGACATTTGGTGTTGCTTGTGCGCACACACACACAAATCTCTCTGAATATCAATATTTACAACACTGATGCCTTTTTAAAAAAATATTCTGCTTTTCAATTCTGATGAGCAAAGTGAAGAAGGACCACCCAGGACCTCATCTGTGCACCATAAATTTGCAGACAGGTCAGGGGTGGGCTGGTAGGTGGTGGAAAGGCTACCCAGGGAATTTAACAGACCCCACTCCTGCAAACCCATTGGTGAGGGCCTGTAAAATTCTGCCCTATATCTTCTCATCTCTGGTGCTATTCTCCTGGATCTATGTTTTGTCTTAGCCTTGTCTTCAAATACTTCTCCATAATGCAGATCTCAAAACTTTTTCCCAACTGTTGCCTAACTGATATTTTGGACAGATTTGTCATTTCCTTGCTTTTGCATTCAATGTTACCAAATGTATAAAATTCAGAATCAAATTTCCCTTCATCACAGGCTTTTCACTTGTGAGCTAGTTTCTAAAGATCCATTTATCTGAAATCATTCTCCAATGAGAATTTACAATTAAAGGTATATTTCCACTTTCTGCTTCTTTACTCGAAACTTAATATTTTATATTTATCTGCATTGTCCCGTGTTTGTCACTATGTGGCCTCTAACCCAGAATGCCCAATAAAATGTACTGTTCTCTACAAGTCTCATGGTGAAACCCACCTTAGTTTAGCATCTTCCACAAATACTAGTCCTCTTTCCATGCCAATTTAGCCAAAGTTGACCACATTACCTTCCTCAAAGAATTCCGTTAAACTAATCAAGCCTTTTGAAAATCCAGATTAATACTGAGTCAGCTAAAGAATTAATTATTTTAAACTGACCGCAGTCTCAAGGGTATTCAATCCACTAGGAATGCCTAATCAAAAAGGTTTTATAATTTCAATTAATGGATGCTTTATCAGTCATCAAATTGTAATCATGAATAAATGCACCTTATCGCCTCGCTACTTGATAAGGCATTGTGCATGAAGCATGACCTTTATCATTAGCAGACTTGTACATTTTGAATTGAGATATATGGGGGCATGAGAGAGTTAAAGCAACAATGGAAACAAAACACTTTCCAACAATAATGATATCAGCTTAATTATTTATCTTATTATTTCAATGCAATTTTCTACCATCAAATCATAGAAATTTATAACAAAGAATTTACCATAGTATAGCACTTTTCACAAGCTCATTACATTGCAAAATGCTTCACAGCTATTAATGTCCTTTTAAAGTGCTATAACTGTTGTTTAACATGGATGCCAATTGCAGACTTGCAGACTCTCTCCACAGGTAGGCCCCATAGACAGCAAAAGAATGAATGACTGATCTTCTTTTAGCAGTGATGGTTAAGGGAAGAATGTTGGCCAAGCCATCAAGAGAACATCATACCCTTCTTGCACCTTGTGATATTTCTTTAATTTACTTCTGGGTGGATAGAACCTTGCTTTGACATGTCATTGAAAAGTCTATTGATAGAATATAATCAATTCTTCCTTTCTGGGCTCCATTTGCTTTAATTCACACAGATGAGTGATTACCAACTGAAATTAAAATGAACAAAATCAATTAGAATGGGGACATGTAAAAGAGAACTGTGAATTATTCTCAAAGATGAATCCCGAGGTACAAGGAAAACATTAGTGAATAATTGGTGGAATAACAGTTGAAGGACAATTTTGGTCATGAATAATCCACCCACGTCCCCATGAAAAATCAGTTGCTCCTTTAGGGGAACTTTAGAGTTGGAAATAACTCCTGGTGAATGATGTGGGATGGTGGTCTTGTGATGAAATGGATAGTATCCCTGCTTCTGAGCCTGAAGCTCTGGGTTTAAGTCCCACTCCAGGACTTAATAGCCAAGGAGGGTGCATTCATAACATGGGCCAAACATGTTGAATACAAACTTGTAAATCTTTCTGACACATGCCAAAGGCAGGTGGAAGGAGTGGGAGAGATTCTATGTCAGCCATATGATGGAAAGTAATTGGCGCCTCTAACCATCACCATCCATAGCTCCAGATTACAACATGCATGGAAAGTGTATGTTACCCCTGATGTTCAGGCCAATAGTCATCCCTCAATCAGCATCACAAAAATAGATTATCTGGTCATTCTCACATTCTTTCTGGGAGCTTGCTGTGTACAAATTGACTGCGATGTTTTCTACATTACGATAGTGAATATGCTTAAATGTTCTTTATTGGCCATAAAGCACTTTTGAGGCAAATTGGTGCTATACAAATGCAGGCCTTTTTCTATTTCTTAACTTCTTATAAAGGACCCACCTGCCACCCAACTTCTTTATCCTTGAAACATGTTCTAGGTTTCTATAATCGTAGAATGCTCCAAGTACTAAATGTGACCAACCTATAGTACAAGTTCCAACTGCAAGAATTAAAAGTTATCTTGTTTTTAAATATACATGTGGCCTTCTTATTAGTTCTAAAGTTTTATTTTTTGAGATTGACATGTCACATGGCAAATTGTGAAAACATCAGCTGATTATTAAATAACATGTATAATCTGAGTGTGCCCTTCCATAAGGACATCATTACAATGATAACGGTGATATTTTTAACAATCTACATTATTTGACTTTTTGAACAATGAAATAGGCTGATACAGAATCGTATAAAAACACCCAGAGCATTCACAAATCTCACAGACGTCCTGACAAGCGCCTGACAAGATGAAGTGGCTCCTCATTACACTCGCCTGCATTCAGCTCTCTGAATGTTTAGTCAGGTAGGACAATACGCAGTTCTGATGAAAGGTCAGGTATGTACTGTGCAACTGTCCAGAGTCTCAACGCTAGCTCAGAGTTGGAGACATTCGTGGAGAGTCACAGAGACCAGGGGAATTTCACATTGGAAGTTGAAACTTTCCAGGCAGTTCCCACTAGCTCAGTGCATGAGGACTTCTACAAAGTCCCGAAGCGCATCTTTGGTCGTATGTTCTGCCTCCGACAATCCGGAGAACAGAAGATTTTGAACACAAATTTCTTGCATCTAAATTTATATTCTTATGTATTGTTTCTTTGTCCTGCATTTTCTAGAAACATTTTTATGCAAACAATTTTGTTTCAGAATTCCGGCATCTGCAGTTTTTTGATTTTATATTAAGATCAGTGGGTGATGGTATTTGGTTCTCTTTCCTGTTAAACATTTCCAGATGAAATATTTCCCTACCGTTGAGGTGTTCTGTTAGATTATTCAACATATTTTTATCAACATATCTTTAATCTGGTGATGGTTTACCAGCTCCTGACAATCTCCTTCCAAGCATATTGCAGAGGAAAATATAGCATCAGCACAAAATAGTCAAAACCGTCCCCAGCTTTGAATTCTATGACATGCACTTGACTAACAAATACAGCAACTTAATATTTTCTTGGTTAGTCTAAATTTTCTGTACTTTCCCTTGCAGGTCCCACAAAGACACCTTGACCCATGCGCTGGGCTTTTGCAAAACCCTTCCCCAGATTGTGATCACTACTCGATCGCTGCCCCCAGCCCCTCCACTACACCACCCCCATGCCCCCACCCCCCACAATGACTACCTGGCTTCTGGGGAGCATCCCTGCGGGTCCCTGGCAAAAGCTTCCTGCCTCCCCAATTGCTGCTGTTTACCGGGAAGCGATTCCTGCTGGAGTTGAGTGGCAGTCCGAGTCTTCATTTGGAAATGAGGCCCAAGAGTTCAAATCTCTCCAGGCCTCAGCATACGAGTTTGCCACTCTCCACAGATTCCCCGAATCCAATGCACTGAACCTACACCGAGTTATTTTTCCGTATGCAAACATTTCAGTTAATGAGCTGTTTTGAAGCAGGAGTTTTGCAACTCTGATGTTTATAACCGTTATTACAGTGCTGGTTCACAACCTCTAGTTTGATTAAAAGACCTAGAAAAGTTGCTCACAATGTCGATTCAATTCTTACTGTGTCTCCTGTTTATCTTCACAGGGTTCCCTTGAGGAAAGATAAATCTACCCGCCAAGTTCTTAAAGAACGTGGGCTTCTCGAGGAATTTCTGAAGAACAACCATTACAATCCATATTCCAAATATGCAGGGCCCTTCAACACCCAGTCCATGGCTACAGAGCCTCTTTTAAATTATATTGACGTAAGTAATCTTTTCACTTTTGCTGAAAAAAGAGGAACAAATTCAGGGGGAAATCTAGCGGCAACTTCATCAATTGCAGCGGGAGTCAAGATCCTATCGGACATGGACATATGATCATGTCATATGACATATAAGATCCTGAGAAGCCTTGACAGGGTTGGTGGGGAGAGGATATTTCCTCATGTGGGGGAATCTATGACTAGAGCCACTGTTTAAAAGTAAGGAGTCCCCCATTTAGGACAGAGGTGAGGTGAATTTTTTTTCCCTCAGAGGGTTGTGAGTCTTTGGAACTCTCTTTCTCAAGAGGCAGAGGAAGCAGAGTCTTTGAATATTTTGAAGGCAGAAGTAGATGGACTCTTGGCAAGCAAGGAGGTGAAAGGTGTTTGGGGGTAGGCAAGAATGTGGATTTGAGGTTACGATATGGTGAAAGCAAATGAATGAACAAATATGGCAGATTAATGAGAACAGAGTGGCAAATAAAGCCACTCCATTTTAGCTGCTCCATCAACCGGGGAGAGCTAACACTAGCCCACCACTGAATTTGGAAGCATCATTTGTTCCAAGGAGTGGAGATTCTGGTCTGGGATATACGACTAGTGAAGATCACTCAGATAGGGTGGGGCCAGGTAGAAGTGGTTTGCAAATGTGAATGAGGAAGCTGACAGCTGGGAGGCAGTGTAGTTATGGCAAGGGCAGAGATGTGAGCATTCAGGAACTTGGAAGCAAAAGTTCAGCTACAGAGCACTAAACTAACTAATGCTTGTGAAGATGGCAAAAGAGACAGTTGAGAATTGGATTCTGAAGGTGCTGAAAGCAATGATGAGGGATTTTGAGCCTATGGGAGAGACAGGCCGGGTGAAGTGGGAACCGTGAGCTGTCTTGGTGATAAGCATAAGATAAGCAGGTCAAAGTTGAGCATAACTCAAAGTTGTACACCCTCTGATTCAGCCTGGCCGGACAGATTTGAGTCAGATTTGCCAGCACGAATCCAAGAAAGTCACTTTGCCAAATCCAAGGCCTGATGGTGGGCTGTGGCTGCACAAGACAGCAACAGACTGAAGTGGGCAATGGTGCCAGAGCAATGGGTGTCATTGGTGTACACATGCAAACTAACGCTGTGCTCATACAGAGGACCAAAACTGCCTCTGTCCTCGATTACACGGGTCTTTTTGTTCCTGTGACAGAGTGTCCAGGATTGCCAGATACAGCATATGGAGGAAAATCAGGCAGATTCCTATACAGTTCACACATAGGGCCTTCCAACCTCATTTGTTTCTATGAACTTCACCTAGACTCTCCAATACACCTCAGCACAGGAATGGGAAAATCTCCCCAATGTGTCTACATGTACAGAAATGCCGAATTGAGTCAATTCTAACTTATCTTGTTACATGTATTAAAATATTCCTACAGATGTCTTATTTTGGAACAATCAGCATTGGAACCCCACCACAGAGCTTCACCGTCATCTTTGACACTGGTTCATCCAATCTTTGGATCGCATCAGTTTACTGCAGCAGCCAATCATGCAGTAAGTATTCATAGGGCAGAATTTAACCCCTGTCGGGTGGGTTGAGAGGGGGCAGGTGGGAGAGGGCAGGAAGCCAGAGCCGATTAAGGCTCGCCCAGCGTGAAGCGTGAGTGGCAGCTCACAGCGCTGCCTGTGTGTGCCGGGGCAGGGACTGTAAGCACAAACTTCTCACATGTACACGAGTGCGTGCTTGCAAAGCTCGCTCAGGCACAGAGCTGCCTCACGGAGATGGAGACTTTTCAGACAAACAAATAAAGGCACATAAAATGTTATAAAACATGTCCCCTCCTGTGACTCTGTCACACGAGCAGGGACATGGCATTAATTAAATTTGACAATTTGTATTTTATTTTCATTTGCTTTTGGAAACCCCATTCCGCCCGTGGATGAAGTTTCCTAAAAAGTGCAAAGGCCACTGGGCTTTTTCGCCTGCCCACCAATCGTAAGAAAGAGGGGTTGACCTAGGTGTAGTTGGATAACAGGCATCACAGGGCAATTGCAGTTGAACTATAGTGAGTGTGAGGATGGCACAAGACTTGACAAGTGTGACATACCATGACAGCTGATCTCCTGGTAGGAATAGTAACAGGCAGCAGCAGCATGACACCTACGAAGGATGCTTAATAAAAGAAACTAATGCTTCAATAAGTGTTCTGGCATTATGTGACTCATGGGCTTTCACCCAGAGAATTGAGTTTGATTACAGCGCACGCAGGGTCAGCCATAGTCAATGGGTAGCATTTGTTCTTCCACAACAAAAGTCTGTGGCTTCAAGTCCCATTCCAGAGATTTGAACAGAAAAATCTGGCTGACACTTCAGTGCAGTCCTGAGGGAGTGCTGCAGTGTTGGAGGTGCCATTTTCTGGATGAGACTTAAAACGAGGCCTCATAAGCCTTTCTCAGGCAGAAGTAAAAGATCACATAGCACTGTTCCAAAGAAGAGCAAGGGTGTTCTTCCCAGTGTGTTGTTCAATATTTAACCTTTAACCAAACCACCAAATCAGATTATCAGCTCATTATCAGGTCATTACCACATTGCGTTTTGTGAGAGCTTGCTGTGTATAAATTGGCTGTTGCCTTTCCTACATTACAACAGTGACTACACTTCAAAAATACTTCACTGGTTGTAAAGCTATTTGGTATATCCTGTGGTTGTGAAAGGCATTATATAAATGCAAGTCCTTTTTTCGTATTGATGGGACAAAGGCCTCCTACATGAAATCAACTTGGCTAGTCTAAGTAGTTTCTTAGTGATCATGGACACACGGGATAACACTGCCCAAGTATGAAATTAATTGGCAATCTCACAAAGAGAAGCCATATGATGACAGTGTCAAGAAATATAAAATGGTACATTAGTGCATTGCAGCAGAGTCCCATTGTTGGTATCTTTCCTCTAATGCTAACCCGTGTAACTTGAACCTGTGAGCTCTTGATAATAATGCTGGTTGCCTGATATGTAACGTAGTTCATTCACCAGCACCAATATCCCTCACATAAATGAGTGTAAAATTCAACAGAAACAAATAGAACTACAAACGAAGAATTAGAAAAAATATTTTTGGTAGGATCTATGCTCGACCCAGTAGTGGAATAAAATAAGCAAACCATTAAATCGAATACTATTTTTACAGAAAACCACAAGAAATTTGCACCAAGCAAATCATCAACTTATCAGGCAACAAACCAACCACTTTCCATTCAGTACGGTTCCGGCAGTATGACTGGGATCCTGGGCTATGACACAGTCACTGTAAGTACATTGTAACTTATACTAATAATGTTATAACAAAACAGTGTCAAAATTCTTCAATTGCCCATTCAACTGTGGGTTTGCTGACTATTAATATCTTCTACTATCAGATCCCAGCCTTCAGACTGACCAGAAACTTAACTGAACCAGCCACATGAATACTGTGGCTACAAGCGCAGGTTAGAGGCTGAGAGTTCTGCAGTGAGTAACTCACTCCCTGACTCCCCAAAGCCTGTCCACTATCTACAAGGTGCAGGTCAGGAGTGTGATGGAATACTGTCCACTTGCCTGGATGAGTGCAACTGCAGCAACACTCAAGAAACTGAAGCCTATTTACACAGAGGCAACAATGCATACCATCTATAAGATGACCCTTAGCAACTCACCAAGGGTCCCTCAACAGCAACTTCCATACCCTCAACCTCTACCATCCGCAGACATGTGGGAACATCATCACCTGCAGGTTCCCCTGTAAGTCACAGGCCATCATGGCTTGAGCTACATCAATGTGCCTTCACTGTTGCTGGGTAAAAATCCTCCCTAACTCCCTCCCAAACTGCACTATGGGTATACCTACACCATGAAGACTGCAGCAGCTTGGGATGGCAGCTCAACATCAGCTTCTCAAAGGCAATTAGGGGTGACCAATAAATGCTGGCCTTGCTAGCGATACTCGTGAATAAAAAAAGAGAAAATTCCTTTTGTCCAGCAGTTATATGTCCTGTAACAAAGAGCTAAAAAACATTGGCCTATCATTTTCACCATTTCTGAAATTGCAGATGATAACAAGACTAATGAAGGTGGTGGTCTCCGATGACATGAACATGATAAAAAACAGGCGGATTTCAATAGCTTCAAGGATGTTACCAACAGTTTTTTTTAATTCTAATATCTTTCAGGGTTCAAGTCTCATACTCACCCGGAACCCCAGGTGGGGTACACATGCACTGTTTGCTACATAGCCAAAGAGACATCAGGTTCCTGTGAGGTTAGGGGTTTTCAAAGCAGCTGTGGATTTTCTACCCTCATATCAATAAAAGCTGTTGCTCAGTTAAAATTGAATTTTGTATCTTTGTAAAGTGTCAGCCCAAGGAAAACCAACCATCCCATCATGTTAGACTTTCTCATTACTGTTGTATTCATTAAATTAAACCCATGTATGAACTGGCTAACAATATGGTTTATTGATGATTCTCAGTAGAATAGTTCTTCAGAACAAGTTAACTTTCCTCTTTCTTCTAGGTATCAAGCATAAGTGTCAAACACCAGGAATTTGGGTTAAGTAAGACTGAGCCTGGACGCTCATTCTCCAATTCTCTATTTGATGGGATCCTGGGGCTGGCCTATCCAAGCATTGCATCATCTGGCGCCACACCCGTGTTTGATAACATGATGTCTCAGGACCTAGTGAGTCAGGACCTGTTTGCTTTTTACCTGACCAGGTAGGTTTTCTGACCTTACAGTAACTTCCATTTCAGTAGCACCCTACATAGTATGGGCATTTACTTAAGGTCACAGCAGAACATTCTTTCTTGAAAGTTGATGAATACAATGGTCTTTCCCTGCCCTTCTTTGCATTTTTCCAGTGACCCTAATGAACCATTTTCATATCAGGCAGACCCTGTGTCTTCTAGCAAGGTTCTGAGCACGTCCAACTGGATCCCAGTGGGCAAATTCAACTCCTTTCCAGTTATAGAAGGGAACTGGATAATTGCAATCTCGTTCAGGGAATTTGGAGTGAACAATGTTGAATTTCAACCAACACAGTGTAGATCAAGTGTGTGTTTTCTTTTCTTTCGGAAAATATTGACTTTGGTCTGATTCTCAAGGTTAATGATAACACATTGTGTTACCTCGAAAGAAAAGATGTTGCAGCTCAGGATTTTTGGAAGTTCTGTTTATTCTCATTTCAATGTCAGACAGGCCATTGCTGAAATTAACATTCTAGTTGAATTGTTTTACAGACAGCCTGGTGGGTCCGGAAGTGAAGTTGTATTTGGTGGAGTCGATCCAAACCACTACACAGGTCAAATTAACTGGGTGCCCGTCACTCAACAAAGCTACTGGCAAATCAGCTTGGACAGGTAAATGACCAATCCATTTTACAACTGGCATAGATTCTGTAACAATCACATTGCACTCAACATTACAAATCATGTCTTTGATGTGGAAATGTCAGAGTAGTTGTCGAGTTACTGTGTAACAGTTTTCAACATTCAGGAAAAAACACAGGGAACGAGCCAACAAATGGATAACTTCCACATCACAATTAGACCATTGTTTAGATCCAGCCTGAGCGAACAAAAACTTAATGTATCTAAGGGTAAACTTATTGCAGAACGTTACAAAACCACACTCTCTCAGAGACCTTGGCGAATCATGTGCCAACTATTGAAGCTGCATGATTTGCTGTCCATTAAAATGAATCGATTAACGTTAAGGAACAGGGAATTGGATCTGCTGCCTATTCATGTGTCAAGGTACAAATTGCCAGGAAAATGTGCTGGTGTTTTCTACAGTCAGCCGGTGGTCCCTGCTGCCATGTTATAACCCAGGTGACAAAGTTTAAGCTGAACCCTCACAAGAATGTAAATCATGGGCTGAATAATGGGGTCCGGCCGGCAGGTGGGCGAGGGGTGGGCAGGAGGTGGTTGGAAGGGGCGTATAAAATTGCTGCCTTTCCCGTCACCAATCTACCCACCCCCAAACCCTCCGTAATTTTACACATCAATGGAGGCAGTGGGTAACCCACCCACCCTTGAGCCAATTGAAATCCTCATTAAGGGCCTAATTCCACCCCACTGCAAATTTTCCCAGGGCGGGCGGAGGTCTGAGTGAAGTTTGAAGGTCACCAGGTCCCATTCCTGAGGCTTTTGGAAGGGGAGTGGTGACGGGACAGCATTCCTCCTTTACCGGCTGCTTGGGTCCATTGGGGGGGTTGGGGGGGTGGATTCCCCCTAAAATCAGATGCTACCTCACCCTTACCAACTGCAAACCAACCACTTTCAGTTTTCCTCCCTCCTCCATTCTGCGCACTCCAGCCCCCATTTCTCCTCACTGGGGCCAACTAGCCTAGACCCGCCAAAATCCAGGCAACGTGTCTCCCCTTCTAGCCCCATTGCTGATCTCCACTAGGAACTAGATGCAGTGCCAGCAGTGGCCACTATGGTGGGATCTGTATTAGGGGGATGCAGCAGACCAGACAAAATTCCATTGATTTTTGGCAGGAGCGGACAATCCTGGCAGCAGGCGGGGCTGGAAAATCCTGCCCGTGATGTCATTGGAACATCTAAAATGTTTAAGGGGCTTGGCAGAGCAGATGCTAGGCAGATGTTTCTGTACTTCTGGAAAGTACAAAATTAGGGGCTAATGCCTCAGAATAAGTAGACGGCCAAATTGGACTGGAAGAGAAATTTCTTCACTTGAAAAGTGGAGAATCTTTGGAGTTAACCCAGAGAGTTGCATATGCTCAGTCATTGGGTATATTGAAGAGAGAGATTGGTAGGTTTTTGTATACTAAGAGAATTATGGTTGTGGGGATAGTGTGAGAAGGTGGAATTGAGGTCAAAGATTTGCTATGATCTTATTGAATGGCTGAGCCATTCCGAAGGGTAGTACTGCCTACTCCTGCTCCTATTTTTCATGTTCCTATGTCATTGTAAAGAGGTGGGACCAGTGATCAAAACCTTGGTCAAAAAAGGTAGAGTTTCAGGAGTAGGTTAAAGGGGGCAAGAGATTTAGAGGTTTATGGAGGGAATGGGTTCAATTAATGCTTACCGCTTTTTGTTTTCAGTGTGTCAATCAATGGGGAGGTTGTGGCCTGTAGTGAAGGCTGTCAGGCCATCGTTGACACTGGTACTTCTCTGCTCACTGGCCCCAGTGAATCCATCAGCATTATCCAGCTAATGATCGGTGCAACTGAAGGATACGGAGGCCTGGTAAGCTTCCATGGAACACACCAAGTTTTATAATCAACCAAAGGAGATTCTATCGATGTACTTTTCATTTTGTAGCATTTATAAGATGATGATTTATTTAAGAGTTTAATTTTTTTGAAAAAGTTTGAAAACCTGAATACATATATTGTCATTTCTCTTCCATTATTCCTTAGTATCACAAAACACTCTTCAGAGGTACAATATGGGGAGAATGGGTAATAATATGGATTTGCCTCCTGCCTTTCACTTTCACATTTGCATTTCAAGATTGCTTACACTAAAGAGATAAAAATTTCCAGCCTTTGCTGTAAGGACCCTATGTGAAAGGAGTTTTGGCAATCAGGATCAAATTCCTTAATGGACATTGTATCTCAGCGCAAGCCTTGCTCTAATTTACCAATAATTGGGAAGTTATAAATAAATTGTAAATTATAACTCTGGGAGGCCACAGGATATTTGGTGTGTGCCACAATAGTGCAGTATTTGCAGTTCTTCTGAGGTTAGGGCTCAGGCACCTTGTTGGGGTAGAGTAGAGGGGCTTTTAACTCTGCTGTTCCCGACCATGGAGTGCTTGGATGCTGACAGGTACCTGAAAACCTTCCATTTCCTAGCACTAACATCTCTCATCTCAATAAGCATGACTATTAACTTTAAAGATTCACAGTGGTGCCCTGGTATCCAACTTTTGTAGATAGCTGCAAGGTCCAAAAGGATTTCAGTTGAAATGAATACATAGGACAAAGGTCCATTGAATATCCACTGTAAGACAGAGGAAGTATAACATTAAGGCTACAAATTCGGCTGGTCCCCATTTGGTGTTCAGGATCTTGTGAATGTGGATCTTCCAGAAATTTCAAACCGGAACATTGATGTAGGAGGATTTTGAAGAGGGATGGTCCATTTGCATCCAGTAATTCCAACCTCTCAAATGGATCGGCAATGCTAGGACACCAGGAGAAACCAATCTGGTAAATGATGGGTGTGAATCCCACATCGTGACCTGGTTGGTAGCTTGCCTGTTCCACTGCAGGAAGCCTTGTGGTGAAAGGTAGAACTGAACCTTACCATTACAAACTTTACATGCTTCTATTTATAGAACTAAACATGCTTAAACATTATAAACATGCTCCTCAACACCGAACAACCTCAGTTTCAGTCTCCTCCTATATATAGGAGCACAATTAAATCCCCCAGTTAATAGCCACAAGCTGAATACATTGAATTCATTATTTTATAATTAACATTGAAACCCTAAAGAATGTTTTCTATATGGCGGGGGTGGAGTTGGGTTTCCCAGCGCCTCATCCTTCTTAAGCCTAGCAAGTAAGAGCTAATTTTCCAGTCTTCAGGGCCAAGTTGGATTCATCAACAAACACTTAGTGGTCAGGTTTCCTGCCAATAGGTTGCAGGGAGCTTCCCACAACCTCAGCAAGTTCACTAACAGGAGCATCTCAGCACCTGTGCTGCAATGTAAACCACACCTACTTTTAAACATGTCCAACTGCACATGCAATAATGGCATCTTTGATTTTACAAGTTATACAAGTATTTCTTGCAAGTGCTTCTCTGAGAACACTCTGCTCACAATCATTAACAAATACTTTGCCTGTTTTACAGTCCTCCATCAACTGTAACAATTTGCCCTCCATGCCTGATGTAGTCTTCACAATCAATGGAATTGACTATCCCCTTACTCCATCTGAATACACACTCCAGGTATGTAATTGGATGAATTTGATAAACCTGACTTTGAATGGCTTGGCTGTGTTCTCTGACTTCAGTATCCAGTAAAATTGCTTGTCAGCTCACTTCAAGAGAAATTAAGCAGAACATGAATGAAAATGTACAAAATGATCGGGTGAAGTAAATATATTACAGTTAGTGATAAAAATAAATTTTCATATCAATTAATAATGCAAGGGAGGGTCTTTTTTTCATGAATTCTTTCGAGATGAGTGTCACTGTCAAGGCGAGCACTTATTGCCCCATACTCAATTGCCCTTGGGAAGGTAGTGGTGAGCTGCTTTCTTCAACCACTGCAGCACCTGTTGTGAAGGTATTCCCACAGTGTTGTTGGGTAAGGAGTTCCAAGAATTTGATCCATCAGCGATGAAGGAATGGTGATATATGTCCGAGCCAGATGGCATGTGACTTGGAGGTGATGGTGTTCTCGTGCAACTGCTACTCTTGTCCTTCTAGATGGTGAAGGTTTCCGCTTTGAATCGTCTTATTGAAGACGACTTGACAAGTTTCTGCAGTGAATCTTGTAGATGGTGCACACTGCAGTCATGGTGCGCTGTTGGTGGAGGGAGTGAGTGGCCTATCAATCATGTGGACTGCTTTGTCCCAGTCCAACTGTGTTGTCACAACTGCACCATGAAACGTGTAGTGTAGAATTGTATCTGCAGCACAGCAGTGGCCCAGAGACTGATGGACCAAATGATTTACATTTGTCTTTGCTCCATTAAATAGAAACATCAACCAATTTTATTTCAGCCCATTATCCCTGTGTGAGACATAATGTTTCCCAATTATCCAGTTTTGAATCATCAGTGATTAAACATAATTCATCCATTATTAAGTTTCACCAAATCATCACTCTCAATAGTGAAACATTGCCAATTGATTCATTTTTCTAGTGTTTCTAATAGAAATTTATTTTCTCATCCCATTATATAACTTCTTGACCAGCTATTTGACAACTGTGCTCTCAAATGAGAAACTTTCTTTACTCCTTTAACCTGGAAAGTTAGTGGGTGATAATTGACTGGGAAAGTTGGTTACGGCTGACAAAACAGAATCAAGAGCAGAGATAAATTGTTTGCAGTTCATTATTTTGATTTGAGTAAACATAGAGTAATGACAAAAGAGTAAAACATGGCAGGTATTTTCAGTTTTTATTACTATACTTACACAAGGATCAGTATTTGCTATGAAGTAGTTCTGGGGAACTAACTCTCACACTTTGCATCCCTTCCAGGATCAAGGTACTTGCATAAGTGGATTTGATGGCATGTATCTTCCAAGCGCTTCTGGAGGCCTCTGGATTCTGGGAGATGTCTTCATTGGACCATATTATTCCATCTTTGACAGAGGAAACAATCGTATGGGCTTCGCCAAATCTACCTAGTTTAGTCTTCCAGGATTTAATTTAAAGCACATTCTGAGCCCATTTTGAGGTTTTGCTCATTCATTGGCGATGATTGAAGTAGTGGGCCATAAGGTAACACAAGGTGAAAACCTAGGAAGTCTCCAGTTCATGAGTGCTCAAGGTCATCTGATTATGCATGAGATGCAGCAAGGAGGAACTCTAAAATAAAGTCAATGAGCTGGAACCTTTTAATTACATTTGGATGAACCCTTACCACACTGACCCAGACATTCAACAAAATGGCTCGACAAAATGTGCTTTAAATGGTTACTCTTGCAAAGTCAACCTTGGATGATAAACCGCTTTGTGGATACACTAAGATTTTCCTTCTACTCTCAGTAGCCCATAATCCTAAATGAAGAGCTGCCTGTACTTTGGATTAATTGCTATGTACATTAGATCACATGTACAATGATCTATTCCGGAGCCATAAGCTGTCGATATGTTTTGCCTTAATCTAGGCTTGTACATGGAAAGCACGCTAGATGAAGTTAGTAAAACACATTACAGAATCATAGAATTGTTAGAGTGCAGAAGGAGGCCATTCAGCCCCTTTGTGCACCAGCTCTCTGGATGAGCAATTCCCTTAGTACCATTCTCCTGCCTTCTCCCTGTGACCTCGCCCATGCTTCCTTCTCAGAGAACAGTCTGCTTCCCATTTGAATGCTTCAACTGAACATTCCCCCATCAGAGTCTCAGGCAGTACATTCCAGATCTTAGCCTCTTCGGCATAAAGAATTTTTTTCTCATGTTGCTTTTGTTTCTTTTGCCAATTACTTTAATCTGAGGCCTCTCATTCTCGATCCTTTCACGTGTGGGGACAGTTTCTCCCTATCTACTCTGTCCAGACCATCATGAGTTTAAATGCACAATGTATGCAATGTCTCTGTCCATTATGAACAGAAGTGTGAACCATTCTTAATGTAGTAGATGAAGCATCTCCACATGATTTACCTACACAGATTGCTTGGTAAATTGGCACGTTGAATTGCCCATCATTATAAAAGTGCCTAAGTTTACTGCCTAAGCCGAACTTGTGACAATTATCACCATTGTGAATTTTACTAAGATCTTGCAGTGAGGTTGCTTCTTGTTGGTGAACGCCAGACTTGTTTTTATCTTTACTGAGAATCTTTTACTTCTTTATTAGCAAATATAATGACAATAAACTTTGACGAATTGCAAGCATATTGTCCGTTGTTCCTGTTTTGGCTCGCTATGATGGTGGGCTGCACTTCACTTCAGTTACTAACACATTAGTTCTCAGGCCTCATCTGAATAATGTGAGATGGCCCACCTCATTTTCATATGTAAGATGCTTATCACTTGTTTTAAGTGTCCACCAGGAATAGCTGAATAAATGGCCAGTCCTAATATCAAGCAGCACATTTATTCAGACCTCCTTGGGGCACAGAATGTTAGTGGCTGAAATTAGTCCTCTTTAATTCCATTTTCTGCCTGCAAAGATGATGTAATGTGGCCCAATTTCTATTCTCATAAGTCTAAAGACGGCTATTCCTCTGCAACATTTCTACATTTAGCATGTTATGTCTCAAATTGCTTCAAGGCTGTATCCCAATATACTGTTTGCTGAAAAAAATGATCTAACTTGCATTCAAATTCATCCGTTTTGTCATGCTATGACATCATGTTGACCCACAGTCTCATCCCTCGGTTTGGTGAAGGTTGCAGGCCACGCGCAAGCTGCACTTAGTGACCATAGGAACATAGGACTTAGCAGCATGAGTCGGCCATTCTGCCTTTTGAGCCTGTTACGCTGTTCAATAAGATCATGGCTGATCTGGTTGTGGCCTCAACTCCAGTTTCCTGTCTGCCCACCCTAACCCTTGATTCCCTTGTCTATTAAAGAATCAGTTTACCCTGCCTTGAATAAATTCAATGACCCAGGCTCCACAGCTCTCTGGGGAGAGAATTCCACAGAATAATGACCCTCTGAGAGGAAAAATATCTCCTCATTTCAGCTCTAAAAGGGAAACCTCCCCATCTTAACCTGTGTCTCCTGGTTCTGGTCCCCTCCAGAAGTGGAAACATCCTCCCAGTATCAAATTACCTAAGGATCTTATATCTTTCAATAACATCACCTCTCGTTCCTCTAGACTGCAATGGGTATAGGCACAACCTGTTCAATATTTTTTCACAGGATAAGCCCTTCATCCCAGGAATGAACCAAGTGAAACTTCTACGCATTCTTGGAATGCAATCATATCTTTATTTAAATAAGGAGATCAAAACTGTTGACAGCATTCCAGAAGCAAAAACAAAAGATGCTGGAAAAACTCAGCAGGTCTGACAGCATCTGTGGAGAGAATGATACAGTTAATGTTTCCAGTCCGTATGACTCTTCTGCAGAGCTAATGGGAAGTGGAAATGTAGTGAAATATATACTGTTTAAGGGGGGTGGAACAGGTGAAGCTGGATAGAAGGCCAGCGATAGTTGGAGGCAAAGGAGAGATTGCAAAAGATGTCATGAACAAGCATTCCATATGTAGTCTCACTGATGTCCTCTACATCTGCAGTAAAACATCCCAACTTGTATATTCCATTCCCTTTGCAATAAACACCAACAATCCATGTGCCTTCCTCATCACTTGCTCTACCTGCACACTAACTTTGTGTGATTCATGTACCAGGACACCCAGACTCCTCTCTACCACTGAGTTATGCAATTTCCCTCCATTTTAATAGAATACTGCTTCTCTATTCTTCCTGCCAAAGTGGACAAGTTCACATTTCCTACATTATACTCCATCTGCTTTGTGTTTTGCCCACTCACTTAACCTGTGTATATCCCTTTGCAGACTCTCTACCTCCTCTTGATAACTTACTTTCCTACCTATCTTGGAAATTTGCAGATTTAGCTCTCCGAAATTTGGTCCCTTCATCTAAATCATTGATGTAGAATGAAAAAGGTTCAGTCCCCATCCTGTGGCCCTCCTGTCAAACTGAAAAAGACACATTTGTCCCTACTCTCTGCCTCTTGTTCACAAACTAATCCTTTATCCATGGTAATATGTTACCCCTTATATCATGTGCTGTTATCTTCTGTAGTGACCTTTGATGTGGCACCTTATCAAATGCCTATTGGAAATCCAAGTGCACCAAATCTACAGGTTCCCTGTTATCCACCTTGCTTGTTACTTACTCAAAAAAAAACTCTAAGAGATTAGTTAAACATGATTTCCCTTTCACATCTCATGTTAACTCTACCTGATCAGATTATGATTGTCGAAGTATCCTGTTACAACGTTGTTAATAATGAATTCTTGCACTTTCTCTATGACAGATATTAAGCTAATTGAACTGCAGTTTCCTGCTGTCTGTCTCCCTCTTTTCTTGAAAAAAGGTGCTCTGCTTTTTAATTTAGCCCTGCGCTGCTTATAATCATAAGATGCTGAAACTCTTTCCTAGCCCTATCAATGCTGTTGGTACCAATGTGGATCACGCCAGCTGGATCTTCCCCTCCTCACTACAAGTTCCTCTCCAGCCCACAGCATACGTCCCATACTCTTGTACTGGGCGGGCAACACAGCTGTCTGGAATACCGCTCTAGGCTGCAGAGAGCTGTATCAATCCCCCTGACAACACAGTCCCTGACTCCCACTACATTCCTATTAACTGCCCAGCTTGAATGAATTCATGGATACATAGGCCTGAATTTTTCACTCTTCGGTGGGGGGGGGGGGGGGGGGGGGGGGGGGGGGGGGGGCGGGGGTCAGGTGTGTGCCCGACACTAACGAGCATAAAGCGACGTGCGGTGTAGTCGGCCAAGCGTCTTGAAGTCATTACGGACTCGTGCGGAATTTCGGATAACAGGAGCGCACAGAAATCGAATGCGCGCCCACCCACAATGAAAAGGCCTATTAAGGCCATTAAAGTAATAATTACGCTCAATTTTTCACTGCCCGTCCAACGGGATGGTCAAATGGGCAGATAAGTGGCAGAAGGAATTTACCCTGAAAAGTGTGAGGTGATACACTTTGGAAGAGTAACTTGACAAGGAAGTATTCAATGAACCACATGACACTAGGAAGTTCTGAGGAACAAAGGAACATTGGCATGTGTTTCCATAGATCTCTGAAGGCGGAGGGGCATGTTAGTGGGGTGGTGAAAAAGGCATATGGGACACTTTCCTATATCAATCGAGGCATAGATTACAAAAGAAGGGAGGTTATGTTGGAATTGTATAGAATCTGGGTGAGGCCACAGCTGGAGTAGTGTGTGCAGTTCTGGTTGCCACATTATAGGAAGGATGTGATTGCACTGGAGGGGGTGCAGAGGAGATTCACTAGGATGTTGCCTGGGATGAAACTTTTAAATTATGAAGAGAGGTTGGGTAGACTGGGGTTATTTTCATTGGAGCAGAGAAGACTGAGGGGTGACCTGATCGAGGTGTACAAGATTATGTGGGGCATGGGCAGGATGGATAGGGGGCAGCTGTTCCCCTTAGTTGAAGGGTCAGTCACGAGGGGGGCACAAGTTCAAGGTGAGGGGTAGGAGGTTTAGGGGGAATGTGAGGAAAAACCTTTTACCCAGAGGGTGGTGAGAGTCTGGAATGCACTGTCTGGGAGGGTGGTGTAGGCGGATTGCCTCACATCCTTTAAAAAGTACCTGGATGAACACTGCACATGTCATAACATTCAAGGCTATTGGCCAAGTGCTGGTAAATGGGATTAGGTAGGTTGATCAGGAGTTTCTCATGTATCGCTACAGACTCGATGGGCCGAAGGGCCTCTTCTACACTGTGATTCTGTGATTCTGTGATGCTGTGGGCTTCTCCAAAATGGTCTTTGTGTGCTCATTTTTTCCTGCAGAAACACTTCTGGTTCGAATTGAGAATTTAGCGGGCCCTCAAGATTTATCTCTCCCAGCCAGCTTCTTCCAAGGAAACTCGGTCCCCTGCTCTGACATTACAAATAGGGGTCATTTTGCCGATGTTCCTCATACTGCACCTTGAAGTATCATACCCTTTTCATAACTATTTCTTCTCCGATGTATGTCCTCAGCTTTGTGTCCGAAACTTCTAACTTCAAAGGATGGGTTCCTTTATTCAGATATCTAAATGTACGCTCTCTAATGATAGACATCATCGCTCCTGTATCAATTCCCATCTTACTGGGTTGTCCGTTAACTGTAATGTTTACTTGGATTGGCTCGGTTCTACCCTCTGTGAGGCTATATAATGAATGGATGTCTGATTCTATTTCTTCTGCATCATGTAGATAGTATGCAACATAGCCACAGTGTGCAGATGTTGGAGAGAGTGTCTTCCATGGTGTTTGGCTCATCTGGTTAGCACATCAATGGCTTCCCAAAATTTGTATCAATTCATTACTATCCTTAAATAAGAACTGTGGAGATAAAAAACAACATACACATGACATTGTAGCAGCAACATTCACAGCCAACCTGTGTATTTCTGACCCTTACATATCAGAAAAGAAAATCTGAAAGCACATGTGATCTCATTACATGAATCACCAAAATTTAAGCAACAATTTATTACAGATTGCAACGTCCTTTTTTTCCTAATGGTGTCAACATGCTATGAATTTTGGGACAAATGCCCATTCAATGGGTGCTTCACAGAGAAGTCAACTGACATTATACAAAAATAAGTTCAATGATATCCTGACACAAATTCATTGCTTATCAGTCTCTGAGGCTATATGTTCAAATTACAACACCCAAGTAATTAGACGAATCATTTATCATCAATTTGTAAATAGCATTTTAATATCTTTATCAGTTATAATTGTATTAATAAAAGTCATTGCTATTTAATTATGTGACAAATTGTAATTTTGGGGTTTGGGGTCATTGAATTAGGCAGCAATATCAGCTTTTCCAACAAGGTCATCATGTTTGATATCTACCAATTATGGAAAAGCTCTTAACTGCCTAATCTGTTATGCATATCTAAAGACAATGGAAAGGATTGATTTGGACCACTATAAAAGCAGCAACAACTAGAGCCCATTTGCAGGAGCATTTGATATTTCCCTTTTGGAGTCATTTCACTACACCAAGGGACAAAGATGAAGTGGTTGCTCTTTGCACTCGCTTGCATTCAGCTCTCTGAATGTTTAATCAGGTAAGAATCTATGATCGGAGTCTTGGTTCTGAAGTTAGATATGATATGACTGTTTCCTCACAGATGGAAGATGATAATGCCATCAAAATGTTTTGAGTTTGCCTTGAACATTTCAATTCTAAATCTCTCATCTGCCACGAGGAACAGAGGAACAGGAATAGGCCATTGAGCCCCTCCAGCTTGTTCTGTCAGTCACTGAGATCACGGATGATCCTCTGACCTAACTCCATATTTTTACCTATATCTCTTAATACTTTTGGATAACAAAACTCTCTTAATCTCAGGTTTAAAATTTACAATTGACCTAGCACCAATTGCCACTTGTAGAAAAGAGTTCCAATTTTCTACCCTTTGTGTGTAGAAGTGGTTCTTAATTTCACTCCTAAAAGGTTTGACTCCAATGTTTAGATTAGCCCCTTTGTCCTTGACTCCCCAAACAGCAGAAATAGTTTCTCCCTATCTAACCTGTCTGTTCTCCTTAATATCTTGAAAACTTTGATCAAATTGCCTCTTAATCTTTTAAATTCTAGGGAATACAACCCTGGTTTGTGTAATGTCCCCTTAGCCCTTGGAATGCAGTTATTATTCTGGTAAATCTATGCTGTACTCCCTCCAAGGCTAATATATCCTTCCATAGGTGTGGTGTCTATATTACTCCAGGTGTGGCCTAACCAGGGATTTGTATAACTGAAGCATGTTTTGTACCTCCATGTATTCTAGTCCTCTAGATATAAAGGTCAGCGTGCCATTAGCCTTTCTGATTATTTTCTGTACCTGCTCATGACAACTTCTTTATATTAACAATGCCTGTGAGCTTAATGGGCTGATTTGTCTTTGTGCCCAATCTTCCTGTCAATTTCCTGGTTACATAGTTATAAAATGACTATGACAGATCAGAAAATTGGATGAGCAGTCTTCCATTAGCTTCTCCCTTAGTCCCTCATGCCTGGGGTGTTGCAGCCAACTGCATTTTGTGTACTAGATAGCATACACACTTTTCATATTGTAGCCTCAATAAGGCCCCAGGACACACGAGAATTACTTAGAATACCTATTATATTTGAGAAGATACAAGTGGGCTTTTGCCATCAAAGTCCATTTTGAGTAGGTGGAAGGGGAGTTCCCTGTGTAATGGGGCTCTTAAAGATGAATAGGATTGATTTTCTTTCTGCAACATTATAGTTTTTTGCATTTCTAATAGATTGGCCAACATTGATGAAATTTGTCATGGGTATGGAATATTTTTTTGTGGGGGTCAATTTTGATGTAATTATTATGAGAAGTTTTTTTTTACCAATATCCACAAGGAAAAGCCTGAATATAGCAGACATTAAGTGAAGTGTCTATAGAACTTTAGCTGAACATGAACTGGAGAGAAAAAGGAGATTCAGTGATAAATACTACATTCTGGAAAGGAAAGAAAAATCCCTTCTCAGTGCTCCACAAACAATCAGCATGCATCTCAATCCATGAAGCTGTTATTTAAACAGAAACTGTCAGATATTGATAATCCCATTTTGGAAATAGTTGTGCTTATTATGGCCTAATCCTGCTCCTAATCTGTATGTTCTTTTGTGTGTATCCCTTCTCACATTAATCTCTGTTTTGTGTATATGCCACTTTTGTTTACGAAACTGAACATAGTCTGTGTGCATGACACTGTGAGGTGTAGAGAAAAATGTAGAAGGACATATTTGCCCAAGTGTTGACCCACTTTCACTCCTATCATTGCAGAGTGAAACTATTTAAGGGTAAATCTGTCCGCAATATCTTGGCGAAACGTGGTTTACTCGAGGATTTCCTGAAGAAACACCCATACAATCCCCTTTCCAAATTCCGTGGGCCATCCCAGCAGGACTCATCAGGGTGAACAGAGCCACTATTGAACTACCTGGATGTAAGTAATCTGTAGTGTTTTTAAGGAAGAGCAGCAAATAGAATAGAAATGGTCATCCTGATTGATTTGATTGCATTCTGCCCTTCATTAACCCTGCCACTGATATCTGAAATCTAAAAGTACAGCAAATATTGCTGGCAATCATTTTGCAATAGATATATTTTAGCACAGCGCTAAGAGAGTGTATCATTGAAACTGAAAATAGCCCCTTGCCATTCCTACATATTTTACTAAATGCTGATTTGCTCCCATTCCTCATTACGTGAACAAGTGGAATATTTGCCAAAAGTAGCCCTGTCGCCTTTAGAGATCTTTGTTAAGCATTTGGAAAACTACTTTGTTTTAATTAAACTGCAGGGGCAGTAAAATTGTAAAATGGATGCAAAATTCGTTCCCATTATGGTTGGGTTAAACGCACTTCCTAAACTTAGCTTTTAGAAAACTCAATGCTTAAACACATCAGATCTGTAACACATCTCTACTGTACTTTGTCTGAGAACCAAATCCATTTCTAATTTCACATCTTCCTTTTAATTTCCTGACAGCTGTCATACTAAGGAACAATCAGCATCGGGACTCCACCTCAGAGTTTCCTTGTCGTCTTTGATACTTGCTCTTCAAACCTTTGGGTCCCATCGGGTTACTGCTCTAGTCCAGCATGTCGTAAGTAAATCTAGACCATAGAAGGAATTCTCATAATGGCACATTTTGGTACACAGAACCTTGGAGGTGATGCAGTTAATTCTTTCCAACTCCAATTTGCTTCATTATGATTTTACAATGCAATTGTTAAGCACAAAATTCCCATTTAGATTCGCTGTTGTGTAATTCAAATAATTGGTTTCTTCAATTTCTTTAGCCTTTGGATCATCAGGAATAGTTCTTATCCAAAAGAAGGTGGGAGCTGGGTTGATTCAGGATCCAACTTTGTATGTTATAGCTTAGATCTCCAGGTCAGTAATCTAAAGCAGGAAGTCCTGTGCCTCTTATTTTCCCAAGCACGTTGTGTTCATGACCTACTACTGGCTGAGTCATCGATGTTACAACCAACCAATGAAATATTAGAAGGATGTAAATAATTTCCACAGATCAAGTTTTTATTTCCAAATGAATGAAACTGGGTAAACAAAACGGTTGCTATATGAGAACTACCTCCTGAATTGACCTGGAGCTGGCAGACCTGAGTTATACTGTCTGCCCAGTATTAGTGTTGAAGCAGGGAGGGGGGAATGGGCTCTTATGGTAATCCCGTAGTTTTATAGTCACCATTACAAATACTCGCTTTTGGTATGAAATTTATTTGTAATTAATTGAATTTAAATTGCCCAGTTGTTGTGGTGGGATTTGATCACATCTCCACAACATTCGTCCAGGCCAAATTGTTGTTGTATTGAAATGAACACTGTAATCTAATGATACTAACAGGACAAGATGTGCTTTTCTTGTAGGTGATCATCGCAAGTTTAATCCACAAGCGTCCTCAACATTTCGCCTTTCAAACAAGTACCTTTCTATCCAATATGGTACAGGCATCATGACTGGCGTACTGGGATATGACACTGTCAGAGTAAGTCAAACTAGCTGATTTCCCATGCCTGAGGACATGACTTATCTTTAATAAAGTCACAATGTCTCTGTCTGATCAGCTCACACTTGTTTAAGTGTTAGGTCACTCTCACCTCAGTCGCAGATTCAAATAGTAACTGAGTGCATTTCAGAAATAATTCATTGGCTGTAAGACATTCTGGGATATCTGAACAACATCTGACGGTGCTACATAAGTAGCAGTTACTTCTTTCTTTAATTTACAATCACTTTCTGGTCCACCTTTTTTGGCACATCATCCCCAAAATACTTTGGGGCCAGTATAACAGCATCTATCTAGAATTGGCCAACTATGGGTGCACACCTGGCCCAAGCAGTCAGAAACTCTGATGCCCAGCTGGTATTTTGGGAAAGTTTATCCAAGGTTCCCCTGACAGTCCTTCCATTTGTTGTGGAAGAAAAGTCACTTGAAGGACATAGATGGTTAAAGTCAGAAAATCTTTATTTTGAGCAGGGAAGGGAAAGAGCTAAGCTATAGAATCTCTCAGAGAGCAGTTACAATAACAAACATTTATACACAATACAGCTTCAGATGGCTACATGGCCGAGTATATTTTGGCAGCTCATGGACTTCAATGTGTCCCTGCAAAGCACATCACATCATATTCTCATAGTCAAGCTAGCTCATGGGAAAGTACAAAATGGAAAAAATTACAAAGCTTATCGGCTACAGGAACTTCATCTCTAACAAATCACATTTAGAAAAACAGCCCAGGTGTGTCAGCAAAAGATTATGGAAAAATACAGCAAAAGAATCTGCTTTCATGAGTATAACTCAAAGTAATCTTTTATCCCTTTATTTCACAAATCACATATCTTACTCAGCCTCTGGAAGAAGAGATGGTGTTCCAGAAAATGTTTAAAACATGATGTGTTTTTTCAATGTCTTGGACAGGTGGGGAACACATTTGCCCATTTGGAGACTGCATTGCCTCACCTCACTAGATGTGTTGGTGCCCTATGATGCACCAGAACCTGATTGAGACGTTGGAGTGGGAACTTCTGGTGTAGGGAGTCTGTATCCCTGTCTTCACACTCCCGAAGGCATTCATCTAGCAACGGGCAGCAGGGGGTTCTACACCTTGCGAGGGCAATTTCAAACAGCAGAGACCAAGATACTGGCAGAACCCCAATGTGATCATTACTACCAGGCCTATGTTACTTGAGCTTCTGACAGAATGACCTACCATAAGATATTTAAACAGTTTTCGTTTCAATTAGGTATCCAACATTGATATCAGCCACCAAGAATTTGGTTTAAGCATCACTGAGCCTGGCAGTTTTCTTTATTATGCTGAATTTGATGGAATTCTGGGACTGGGATATCCAAATCTTGCCTATGGAGGTGCCACAACTGTTTTCAAAAACATGATGTCTGAGCATCTGCTGGAGCAACCTGTGTTTGCTTTTTATCTGACCAGGTGAAGTATAATGTTCATGACTCCTAAATTAATCTTTTCATAATGAATATCCAAAAAAATCTGCACAATCATTGCCTTTGCTTTCCATTTTCTCTTTATCAACACCATTAATGTTATCAGCTGGATTTTTCTCTGGTATAAATCTGTAGGTGACAGTGTTGGGAAATTAAGCAAGATAAGGATTGGAGGCCGGTAGTCAGATAACCTTCCCCATCTGCACCAGAGCAAAGTGTCTTCCAGCTCCCCCAGCCCCATCTGACACAGGGTCTTAGTCACTTGACTGTTGACCACTCAATGCATTTAAATGATGGTAGGGGACAGGGTGAGGGAAACCAGCCAATTTCCCTCTGTTCTGCTTTAGGTATGGCCAACCTCAACCTGGAATCCAGGATATTGCAGCAGTACAACATGCAGCAGAAGTAGGAAGCAACTAATAACTCTGTTAGGAGTGCAAAGGCTAGCAGTGGTCATCTCTACATCCCTTCAGGCTCCTCGCTTTTCCTGGAGGTCCCACAGCCCATGAAAAGCCTCTCTTCCATAAAAAAATTATTTTATGCCTTTGAATTTCTTTTCCCCTTTAAGAATCCTCTTCTGTTCTGTTCCAGATTTCCTACCTGCCTTGCACCAACAGTCATTCTAGGAGTCCATCCTGCCAACTTAGACTGTGAACCTGCCCTAGCATTGATTCCAGCCCTGTAGACTTCAATGAAGAGAATCGTAGAATTAGGCAGCACAGAAGGAGACCAATCGGCCCATTGTGCCTGTGCAGGCTCTTTCAGGGAACAATCCAATTAGACCGACTCCTTTGCCGTTTCCCCATAACCCAGATTTTTTTTCCCTTTTTAAGTATGAGTCCAATTCTCTTTTGCATGTTACGATTGAATCTCTTTCCTTCTGCTCAGGCAGTTCATTCACAATCACAACAAACAAAACCTGACTAGATCACAATGTAAATATTTAAAACCATGGGGATTTACACTCTTCTGTTGTAGGATTTAGCTACATCCTACTGGATAGTTTTTATATTCTCTAGGATTTACAGTGTGATTTCCAGCATCTTCACAGCTACTTTCAAACACATTTTTGACAAAAGGCCATTCTGATATGATCTTTAAAAGGTGACAGAAATTGTGAACCTGCACACTTCCCAATTTAATTTCTTTTCACTTTTGATTTACAGACAGGATGGTGAGTCAGGAAGTGAAGTTGTATTTGGTGGATTTGATCCAAACCATTACACAGGTAACATCAACTGGGTTCCCGTCACTGTGGAAGAATACTGGCAAATCCTTGTGGACAGGTAAGTAAATGAACATTAAAAAATTCTTATGTTCTGGAATAGAATCAAACTACAAAGATGTTCGTTGTGCTGAGAATTCATAATGATAAACAGATTAAGTGTTGCACAGCATTTACTGGGCAGTTTAACATGATAGCATGTTAAAGAAAAATATTAGGGATTAGATGGGAAATGCATAATTCAGAGTTTTCAAATTCAGGTCAAGAAAAGATCATTTAACCTTCAATTGTGCTCCATTGTGCTCTCATGGACTTCCACCCCATACCTCCTGATGATTCTCTACATCTTCCAAATCTACCAGATTAGAAGATCACACAGCATGATCAATATCTCTATAACCCTTAACCCCTACTCAACTGACATTGATCCAGCTCCTTATAATGACACCGTCCCCTATTCATGTTGGGGTTGCTGAAATGCAAGCCAACGGCAACTGCATTGGTGGAGCACTTTTCACTTATTGGAACAACCAAAGGCACTATGAAGATTGAACAGTGGATGGAGCAGGTATTTAAGGAGTGATTAGAGGGAGGTAACTAAAAGCACAGTTAAGTAATTGACTTTTGAGGATGAAGAAAGTTTTGAAATAGAATTTTCAACAAAAAAAAGCTATCATGACTCTGGCACCATCAGCAAGCATAAGATGCACAGTAAATGGGGCATAAAGCGGACAGTGCATGCTGTTAGTGTTGGAGGAGATCACAACGATACAGTAAGGCAAGGCGGTGGAGGGACTTGAGCATCAAGAGGGAAACTTTGAAGCCAATACGCTGGATGACTTAGAGTCAAATGCAAACCAGAAAAGTGAGAATCAAAATACACAAACCTGGCAAAAGATTGCAAGACAAATAAAATTTTAGAGTTGAGAGAATAATAAAAGTAGAACCGCCGTATTAATAGATTCAAAAGCTCAATCAAAGTGTTATATTGTATATTTACTGAAAGTATAATGGCCAAATTCAATTTTGAAACCTTCTTGATATACGATGCATACATTCACATACATTAATCTCCATAAACAGTTGGCATTTAGATTTCTGAAAATGGTCACATAATCATGAATGTCCTTTTCCTCCCTAGTGTGAAGGTCAACGGCCAGGTAGTGGCTTGTGAAAGCGGTTGTCAGGCCGTTGTCGATACTGGCACCTCTCTGATTATTGGCCCTGTCTCACCGATCCAGAGAATTCAGCACGAGATTGGTGCAGAAGCACAACTTTATTCTGTGGTAACCTGCATTGTATTTTATCATAAGAAGGAGATGATTTCACCTTAAATCTTTGAGGACACAAGGTCTTAAATACATTGTGCAATTTTGGTCTCCTTATTTTAGGAAAGATGTAAATGTGTTGGAGGCGGTTCTGAGTAGGTTTACTAGATTAATACCTATAATGAGCAAGTTGTCTTATGAGGAAAGATTGGACAGACTGGGCTTGTTTCCATTGGAGTTTAGAAGAATGAGGGGTGACTTGATTGAAGTATACAAGACCCTGAATGGTCTTGACAAGGTGGATGTGGAAAGAGTGTTCCCTCTTGTGAGTGAGCCCAGAACTAGGGGTCATTGTTTTAAAATTGGGGGAGTTGGAGAAAAAAAAAGTTCTCTCAGAGGGTTTTGCAACTTTGGAACTCTCTGTCTCAGAAGAAGGTGGAGGCGGGGTCATTGAATATTTTTAAGGCAGGGATAGATAGATAGATTCTTGTTAGGCAAGGGAATCAAAGGTTATCAGGAGTAGATGGGAATGTGGAATTCGAAACACAAGCAGATCAGTCATGATCTTATTGAATGGTGGAGCAGGCTCAAGGGATGAATGGCTTAGTCCTGCTCCCATTTCTTATGTTCCCTAAATTAAAAGAGGCTCAGATGCATTCATTACAATAGTTTACACATATGCTAAAATTAAGGAAAGGCTCAGAGCAAACTGATGGACAAGAATTCATTTTAAACATAAATGAGACCTGTGGTCCCAGATAATACCACTGTTATTTCGGGCTCGGCATGATACTGAACTCTTCTTTCGCCGTCTTCGTCTCCGGGCTCACTTCTTTGGGCAGGAGTCCTCTCCCAGTTCAACGGATCCTTTTACCCATCTTCAATATTCTCCCTCCACCTGGACCCCTCCCTCTGGATTCTTACCTTCTCTCGATCTTTTCATTGAGAACTGTCGGCGCGACATTAGTCGTCTCAATTTCTCTGCTCCTCTCACCCATTCTAACCTGTCTCTCTCTGAACTTACTGCACTCCATTCTCTCAGGTCCAACCCTGACATTGTCATCAAACCCGCTGACAAGGGTGGTGCTGTTGTTGTCTGGCGCACTGACCTCTACCACGCGGAGGCTGAGCGTCAACTCGCAGACACTTCCTCCTACCTCTCCCTGGACCATGACCCCACCACTGAACATCAAGCCATTGTTTCCAGGACTGTCACTGACCTCATCTCCTCTGGGGATCTCCCTCCCACAGCTTCCAACCTGATAGTTGCCCAACCTCGGACGGCCCGCTTCTATCTCCTACCCAAAATCCACAAACAGAACTGCCCCGGTAGACCGATCGTCTCAGCTTGCTCCTGCCCCACAGAACTCATTTCTCGTTATCTTGACTCCCTTCTCTCTCCCCTTGTCCAGTCCCTTCCCACCTACATCCGTGATTCCTCTGACACCTTACGTCACATCAACAATTTCCAGTTCCCTGGCCCCTACCGCTTCCTCTTCACCATGGACGTCCAATCCCTCTACACCTCCATCCCCCACCAGGATGGTCTGAGGGCCCTTAGCTTCTTCCTCGAACAGAGGCCCGAACAATCCCCATCCACCACTACTCTCCTCCGTCTGGCTGAACTTGTTCTCACGCTGAACAATTTCTCCTTCAACTCCTCTCACTTCCTCCAAATAAAAGGTGTGGCTATGGGTACCCGCATGGGCCCCAGCTATGCCTGTCTCTTTATGGGGTATGTGGAACATTCCTTGTTGCAGTCCTATTCCGGCCCCCTTCCACAACTCTTTCTCCGGTACATCGATGATTATTTCGGTGCTGCTTCATGCTCTCGTCAGGACTTGGAAAAATTTATTAATTTTGCTTCCAATCTCCACCCCTCCATCATTTTCACGTGGTCCATCTCTGACACTTCCCTTCCCTTCCTTGACCTCTCTGTCTCAATCTCTGGTGATAGACTGTCCACCAATATCCATTACAAACCCACCGACACCCACAGCTATCTCGACTACAGCTCCTCACACCCCACTTCCTGTAAGGACTCCATCCCATTCTCTCAGTTCCTTCGCCTCCGTCGCATCTGTTCCGATGATGCTACATTCAAAAACAGTTCCTCTGACATGTCCTCCTTCTTCCTTAGCCGAGGTTTTCCACCCACGGTCGTTGACAGGGCCCTCAACCGTGTCCGGCCCATCTCCCGCGCATCCGCCCTCACTCCTTCTCCTCCCTCCCAGAAACATGATAGGGTCCCCCTTGTCCTCACTTATCACCCCACCAGCCTCCGCATTCAAAGGATCATCCTCCGCCATTTCCGCCAACTCCAGCATGATGCCACTACCAAACACATCTTCCCTTCACCCCCCTTATCGGCATTCCGTAGGGATCGCTCCCTCCGGGACACCCTGGTCCACTCCTCCATCACCCCCTACTCCTCAACCCCCTCCTATGGCACAACCCCTTGCCCACGCAAAAGATGCAACACCTGCCCCTTCACTTCCTCTCTCCTCACCGTCCAAGGACCCAAACACTCCTTTCAAGTGAAGCAGCATTTCACTTGCATTTCCCCCAACTTAGTCTACTGCATTCGTTGCTCCCAATGTGGTCTCCTCTACATTGGAGAGACCAAACGTAAACTGGGCGACCGCTTTGCAGAACACCTGCGGTCTGTCCGCAAGAATGACCCAAACCTCCCTGTCGCTTGCCATTTTAACACTCCACCCTGCTCTCTTGCCCACATGTCTGTCCTTGGCTTGCTGCATTGTTCCAGTGAAGCCCAACGCAAACTGGAGGAACAACACCTCATCTTCCGACTAGGGACTTTACAGCCTTCCGGACTGAATATTGAATTCAACAACTTTAGGTCGTGAGTCCCCTCCCCCATCCCCACCCCCTTTCTGTTTCCCCCTTCTCTTTTTTTTCCCAATAAATTATAAATATTTTCCTTTTCCCACCTATTTCCATTATATAAAATAAAAAAAAAAAAAAACCCACTAGAGCTATACCTTGAGTGCCCTACCATCCATTCTTAATTAGCACATTCGTTTAGATAATATCACCAACTTTATCTTTAACACCTATGTGTTCTATTGTACTATTGTTGTTGACATCTTTTGATATTCTGCTTCTATCACTGCTTGTTTGTCGCTACAACCACACCAACCCCCTCCACCTCTCTGTCTCTCTATCTCTCCGCCCCCCACACACACACCTTAAACCAGCTTATATTTCAGCTCTTTCCTGGACTCGAACTCAAGTTCTGTCGAAGGGTCATGAGGACTCGAAACGTCAACTCTTTTCTTCTCCGCCGATGCTGCCAGACCTGCTGAGTTTTTCCAGGTAATTCTGTTTTTGTTTTGGATTTCCAGCATCCGCAGTTTTTTTGTTTTTACCACTGTTAACCTGTTGTTTCTGTTCTACAGCTTGGTGTGAACTGTCGTAACCTGCCCACCATGCCCTATGTGACTTTCACCATCAATGGAATTGAGTACCACCTTTCTCCTGACCAATATGTGCTCCAGGTATGCTTTAAACCTTAGGCTGGCAGAATGTCCACAGCATTGTTCATCATCTCACCGTGTCTGATATTTGTAAAGGTTTCAGTGCAATGGCTGTACCTCATTTATATTTATATTTACATGGAACTTTTATTCATTATTTCTTCCACTCCACTTTCTTTCATCAACTTTAGTTGAAGTACAACTGCACAATTAGCTGAATGACTTCCCTTTGTTCTGTGAGACTCTGTTCCTTTAAATACAGTTCTGTGGCTACCTGCTGACCCTAGTACATGCTCAAATGGTTCTTGCTTAAACTGTGAGTCAGGACCGCACGTTTTGTTGAGTTATTCAACAGTGTACCACACTTTAGGCCAACTCTGTCTTTACCCGTTTGCACACATTCCAGCGCAGTAATCAGGAATGGGGGCTCAGGCTGATTGGTCGTCCACTCATAACATGTGGCAGTTCCAGCCTAATCATTTTCCCCAAATCACTAGCACACATGCCCTGAGAATGAAAGTCTCTGCCCGTTCTTCTTCAAATAGGGTTCTCACTCACATCACTCCTTGACACAGCACCATCAACAAAAAGGTGAACTGTTAATTCATCCAATCGCCAAACATGCATTCTAGTCGCATGAAAGTTTCTGCTGTATTTGCCATTTGGCATTTTAGCTTCAAAGTAATTCATTGTGCAAAGTTCTTTTTGCTTTCTAAGAAATGTCAGGGTGTTCTGGTCATCATGAAGTTTGGGGCAAATGCTTCTTCTCCTGCCTGTTAATTTAGTATGTTTGTATGTAATATAGCTTGTCATAAAAGCAAGTGCATTCTTATAAGCAAACAAATGTAGGGAAATCTATTGATTTGTTCTTCATTGCTTTACTTGCAGAACAATTACAATGGCTACAAATATTGTGAAAGAGGATTTAGCACGATGGCTCTTTCTGATTCTGAAGACCTCTGGATTCTTGGAGATGTCTTTCATTGGAGTCTACTATTCCATTTTTGATCGAGGAAATAACCGAATGGGCTTTGCCCGGGCTGTCTAATTTGTTCATTCATGGCTTTGTTTAAATTGCTTCCTCGACCTCTCCCCGATTCACATTTACAAATCTTCCCAACAGTCCTCACAATTCCCAAATGCAACAGGCATCATGGTGGTACCAATGATTTCAAACAATGTTAATAATTTACACAGATGAAGAAGGTATTTGATTTTAAACCAAGCAACGTGCGGGCTGCCTGTTTGGCTTTGAATCTATTTAGTGTTGTACTTTGCAAAATATTATTGGAAAAAATTAATGGACAATATTAAAATATAAATATTAAAGTATCAGAAATGCATTAATAGCTCTGATCTCTTACTTTGCTATGGGCACTGGAGGTGACTGAGATACACTCCAGTTTGTGCTCACACTACACAAAGATATCCGTGTGACTGATCTATGATAAATTCCCCAGACACTAGGAGTCAACTGAATACAGCTTTCAGCCAAATTGTATTTACATCTTTGGCTTTAGAGGAATAACTATTAATCTAATGTGCAGATTTTGAAATGGGTTTTGGCATCTGTAGCAACTTTGTTTAGGGTCAGAGTTCTCTGTTTGTTTTCTCCCATTTCTGTGTTTAAGATCGTGTTGCAGCTTTTTACCTTTGAACCTGATCCTAAGATGGCAGCTGCAGGTCAAGGCAAACCCAACAGTGCAGCGCTCAATAAACCCCGAACACAAAAAACAAAATACTACAGATGATGCAAATCCAACATAGAAAAACAGAAAATCCTCAGTAGGTCAGGAAGCAGCTGAGGGGAACGAAAGTTAGGGTTAATGTTTCAGGTCTATAACTGTTCATCCAAAGGGTATGTAACATCCTGGCCTGAAACACTAACTACATTCACAAAATTCTCATGCACCACTCAATCTATTCAATCGATTTTAGTTCATCCATCCAGCAAAGTCCTACATTTCCCCATTGCACCATCAAATGAGTTCTTCATTAATTCAAATCTTTTTGCCTCCATCATTGTGTCTGTTCATGACTCCAAGCGCGAAGACAAATTTACTGATAACATCCCTAAATCTACCTTGTACTAGTTTGAGCATGTGTCCCTTCTCCTATTTCCATAGTTTACTTTAAGGTATTCCAGATATGCTTCATATCTCTGAAATCCTCTTCCCCCAAGTTGAGAAGTCCAAGGGGTAAATGTTGGTCCTTAACTCTTGGGCACTAACCTCCCAGAGCAGATTGTCCACCACTTCTAGTGATCACCAACTTTTCATCCCAATGAAATCTACAGTAGAAGAGCAAAAATATCGGTAGAGCATCCCAAAGAAGGAATATTAATGCATGGTGGAAGTGATTTTAATTTTTAATCATCAGGCATCTCACCAAATTTCTTTTCAAGAGTATCAGGTAAGATCCACAATGGGCTGTAGATTTGTTATGTAAGGCTCTTTTATTTTCTTTGCCCAATATCCATATGACTCCTTCATACAGAGCTTGGTGCCTCTCCCTGATGGAATCGAAGATCTAGCCCACACATCCCACAGATTCCAGTTCCTTCAGAGACAAGTTAGACATTAGCTTCAAATCCTTACTTCACAGACAAAATCCTGCCCTACCGATCTCTCACGTGAGTTATTTTCAACCTGTTAATTTCACATTTCTCTGCCAGCCACCAAGTTATCCACTATTATCATGTTTCCCACTTGGCTGCAATCTCTAACCACCCAATGCTGGTTCAAATGGGAATGTGACATTTAAACTGGTTGACCCATTCTCATGGATGCAACAACCTCTTGATCAGAGTACTTGTTCCTCTGGTTTAAACTTAAGCATTTAGTCAAAGCTAATTGTAGCAACGTGAATCAACTGCACCAAATTGAACTTCGCTTCTGGGCTGTGACCATCCTGTCTGTAAAACAAAAGATAATAAAATAAAGCACATAGACAAAGAAACAATATCATCAACATTGACATATTTCTGCTTTAGTGGTTTAGCACTTGTTGATGCGATTGTCTGCTGGATATTGTATCGAATAGACCATTTTTCTAAATTGAAAACTTGAAGGTATTAATTGCAATATTACCATAAATGCACCAGGAAACTCCTACCATCCAATTGGATGCTATCGGTTCCAAATGATCAATCATGTTTTTAAATGAATTAAACATGATATGATCTGTTCTCTGGTGGATTCTATTTGGTTTCAATTCTAAACTGGGCAGTCTGATTGCTCAGCAGGAGAGCACTACCATTGGTATATGTGTGTGTGTGTGTGTGTGTGTGTGTGTGTATGTGTGTGTGTGTGTGTGTGTGTGTGTGTGTGTATGTGTGCGTGCGTGCGTGTGTGTGTGTGTAAGTGAGTGTGTATGTTTGTGTGTGTGAGTGTGTGTGTTTGTGAGTGTGTATGTGTTTGTGTGTGAGTGTATGTATGTTTGTGTGTGCACACACATGCATTTTTATGGTCATCGTCACTTAGAAACAGGGTGAAGTGTAATGTGCCTTCATTATAGATTTTTGATTTTGTTCAGTGAATTATTCTTAACATTAATAACATCCTTCTTTCTGGTTTTCAATCTGGTTTACTGCTTGAAATTCTGAATCTTTGCCTGTAACCATCCTGCATAGGAGCAAATCCTGTGAATGTCTTCATATGCACCTAGGCCGATTTCTTTTATGCCAGTTAAAACTTTTTAGAACTAAGAATTTAAAGAATTGAAAGAATTTTGAGAGAGCAAGCAAATAGAATCCTGCTTTGTACAAACTCCAATGTGAATGGTAACGATTTTCAAACACATATAATTAGTTTGACACTACATTGCATGTACACTTCATCTATCATTAATCAAAGTGATTTGAGGCTACTACCTTCAAGGTGCTTCACTCCAGAGTCAAATGGGGCCTTAGCTACAAGTTTGCACTGTGAAGGCTTTATTGTGCAGTGGGTTGTGTTCGTTACTAATGAATCAGAAGCTCAGGGGTCAAGTCCAACTGCAACATTTAATAACAAAGGAAGGTGTGTTCATAATTTGACCAAACAGACTGATTATCAGCAAATCCTTTCAATGCATGCCAATGTCAGGCAGTAAGCATGGCAGAGGTTCCTGGTCAGCCATGTGATGGAAAGAATGTTGGCGCCTCTCCCATCACTATCAATAGCTCCAGATTACAACATGCATGGAAAAGTACATGTTGCTGCAGCAATTCTGCCTCACTGATCTGGAGCACACCATTACAGGTTTCATACTGAAGCTAGTTCTACACTATTGTTAAATTTGATGATTCACCCATCATCAGAGGGAGACAAACACTACAGCTAAAACCTCCAAGAAATCAAAGCTCTGTAAATTTCCTTCCAAACCCAGCGATAACCAAGTGGATTTTTAAGGTTTTATCCGATCTGACAGAGCACATTATCCAGCTGTGGCCAGTCCAGAAATATTATTCTCTTCCAGTTCCAGTTGAACAATTGCCCTTAACAATAAGAAAAACCAAGAGGGGAAGCATGTTTAACTGCAGCCTTAAATTTACTGACCACGTGGTCATTGGGAACAGTAAACTGATGGGATCCAAAGATTGGATGAGCCAGTGTCAAAGATGATGGTGAAGCTCTGTGGTGGATTCCCAATGCTGATTGTGTTAAAGTATGAAAACTGTCAGCAAAAACAAAAAGACCAAAATATATCAACTGGAAATATATCAGTGCAACTTGTGTTGTTGGGTTCATATTCCTCAACACTCATCAGAAAATGTAAATCTCCCGATCCCTCCTTTTCAAATCACATGATATGGGAGCAGAGGTCTGCAGCCATTAAATGTAAGAGAGAAGTAGGCCAGCAGTGTGGGCATGTCAGCGGGGTGGGGTGGGAGGCTGCGGTGTAGGAAAATCGGGCAGGAGTACTCGCATCATGGAAGTGATGCCGGGTTCCTGCGAGTTTTCCCCCTGGAGGGACTGGGGAGACTCCCATCACAGGAAATAAATCCTGGACGATGAGTGAGAATAAATGATCACTCTTCTGTTTCTATGTGTTATATTGAATAATAAATTTTATGTTTGAGATGGTTTTGAGATTTTTGACCATTAGCTCTTTGAATTACAGGTGGTTTATCGTCTCTAGCTGGTGCTAACAATGCTGCAGGCGTTGGCAAAAGCTCATCTTGCAACACAAGCCATTGAGGCTGCCCAGAAATAGTGACCCAGTAACCGTCAGCATTGATCAGGCAAGAAGCTGCAAGTCAGTAGGTCTACCAGAAACCAGTCATTTCCAACATTGGCTGGAATTTTCTGGCTCGTTGGTGTGGGGCATTATGGCAGGTGGAAAGGGGCAATATGGCAAGAAGGCCAAAAATTGATTTCACGACGTCATGAAGCCAGTTAGCTGGGTGAACGGTTCAATGCCAATGAGCACAAATCCACAGCTCAAACTACAGCAGCTGAACTTCACACATTGTCCTATCTGTGTAAGTTATAGCAGGTTAAAGACCTATGGCATATGGTCTACTAGAACTGTCTCTCTCTGCTTCTGAATTATTACACTTGAATAACAACTAACCCAGAGAATAATATAAATTACAGGTGGAAGCTGCAATAAAAGTAAGAAAGATGTGAGATGGTACATCTTAATAGAAAGAATGGAGAGGTCTCTTATTAATTGGAAGGTACAAGTGTAGATGGCGTAGAGGAATAGAGGAATAAAGGGGTCAAAGGGAACCAAGTGTTATCACAGGTTAGCGAGGCCATTGAAAAAGCAAAGCAAGCAATAATCTTTATTTTGATAAGTTAAAGTTGTAATGAGCATTGGTTAGATCACAGTGTCCAGTTCTGGTCACCATTTTACAAAAAGGATACAGAGGCACTGGAGAGGGTTGAGAGAAGATTTACAGGGGTGATGCCAGGAATGTGTGGGTATACACATCAGAAAAGGATTGACAGGCTGGGTCTCTTTTCTCTTGAAATATGAAGGCTGAGGGCTGAACTAACTAAAATAATGAAAGGTGTCGATAGAGTAGATACAGGGAGAATGTCACCCCTTGAGGGGAGGATCATGACCAGAGACCATCAATATAAGATAATCACCAAAAAATCCAATAGGGAACTCTGAAGAACTTTTATTATCCAAAGAGCGGTGAGAATGTGGACCTCACTTACCACAGGGAGTGGTTGGAGCAAATAATATAGATGCATTTAAAAGCAAAATAGAAAAGCACATGAGGAAGAAGGGAATAAAAGATGACAATGATGGATTTAAATGAGGAATGGTGGGAGGAAGATTGAGAGGAGCATAAATGCCAGCGTGGACTCGTTATTGTGATGGGCAGAATGGGAAAATTTGGAGTGCGGTCAAAAGTCAGTTTCCCAACGGCGTGAAAACAGGTTTACATTTCCCGCTCCCTAATTTCATGGAGGGTCAGGTTGCTGCTGCACCAGGGCGGGAACCTCATTTACATGCATTTGAATAACTTGAATACTCATTAAAAACCCAGCTCGCCAGCATTACACTTCCACCCTTCCAGATCAAATGACCACATCAGTGTCAAATTACATCGGCGTGAATCACAACCAGATTTGCGAACACGACTGAAAGAAAGTCACTTTGCCAAATCCAAGGCCTGATGGTGGGCCTGTGGCTGCACAAGACAGCAACAGCCTGAAGTGGGCAATGGTGCCAGAGCAATGGGTGACATTGGTGTCCACATGCAAACTAATGCTGTGCTCATACAGAGGACCAAAACTGCCTCTGTCCTCAGTTTAAGACATGCCCAAACTTTACATTGGATGCTGGTTACATTTCAAATTGCCGATCTATCCACACCTTCACTTTTAATCTCGGTGTATAAGACAATCCCCTTCTGAGGGATTTCTCAAGGCTTCAAACATCGATTTCTAAGCCGAAATCTCGGGGCTATCTATTTTCAATTTGTAATAACCTACATGATCTGCTCTAGGCTTGTGAATATATATTTAATGCACATCCTACACTCCTCCACCACACGCGATATTGTAGCAGGTCATCTCTACCTGGCCTGAGTGACCTGGGGCTGAATCTTGCCCTTGATGGGAGGGGGAGGCGGGACTGACCGACTCGGGAGCGAGCGGACAGCCAATCACAGCCGCTGAAACGGGCACCGCCGCCATTGTGCGTGTGCAGACCAATTAAGTCCACCCAGCGTGATGCACGACAGGAAGCGTTATGCACTTCCAGTGCGGGCGGGGGGGAGTCCCCAGATGTGAAGGAGCCATCTTTAGCGCATGTGAGTGTGAAAGAGCGCACATCTCTCTGAGGCTAAGTGCTGCCTCAGGGAGGTCACTGAAAGGATTTCAAAGTTTAAAAATAGAAAAATAATAAAATCATTAACATGTCCCCCTCATGTGACAATGTCACACGAGATGGGACGTGTTAAAAAAACGCACAAGAACTTTATTAAACTTTTTTAAAACCGACATGAAACCTCATCCCACCGCTAGATGAGGTCTCATGTTTTTTCAGAATCCCGCCGGCGCTCCTGGCCTTCCCGCCAGCCTTAAGGTTGGACGGGCAGGGCCTTTAATTGTTTTAACTATCTTGTCAATGGTTCAATTGGCCATTGACAGGTTGGCGGGCGGACAGCTGATCGCACTGTGCCCCCGCCTTCCTGAATATTTAAATGGGGCGGGGTTCTGTCCGACACCATCCCGTGTCATTTACGTGTCCGTGAGCAGGCCCCGCCCCCAGCTCGCTGACGGAACAATTCTGCCCCTGGAGTTGTACCGCTGAATATTGTCAATGGGTTTACTGGGACCAACAAGGAGAGAACTGCCAGTATCAACAATGGCAGGACAACCTCCACTGCAGGCCACAACCTCACCATTGATTGTCACTCTGAAGGAGAAAAATGCATCAAAAATTCGTCAAAGATTGAAAACTGCCTCAGGTATTAAACAATAAATAATACCGACTTGGTTTTCCTAATTCGCTGAAACGAGTGACGGGAACCCAATGAATTTGACCTGTGGAGCAACTCGAATCAACTGCAACGAATTGAACTTCCCTTCTGGGCATAGATTATTTTCTAAATGGGGAGAGAATTCAGAAATCTGGAGTGCAAAGGGACTTGGGAGTCCCAGTCCAGGATTCTCTTAAGGTTAACTTACAGGTTGAGTCGGTAGTTAGGAAGTCAAATGCAACGTTGGCATTTATTTCAAGAGGACTAGAATATAAAAGCAGGGAAGTGCTGCTGAGGCTTTATAAGGCTCTGGTCAGACCACATTTAGAATATTGTGAGCAATTTTAGGCCCCGTATTTCAGGAAGGATGTGTTGGCCCTGGAAAGGGTCCAGAGGAGGTTCACAAGAATGATCCCAGGAATGAAAGGCTTAATATATGAGGAATGTTTGAGGACTCTGGGTATATACTCAATGGAGTTTAGAAGGATGAGGGGGGATCTGATTGAAACTTACAGAATACTGAAAGGCCTGGATAGAGTGGACGTGGGGAAGATGTTTCCATTAGTAGGAGAGACTAGGACCCAAGGGAACAGCCTCAGAGTAAAGGGAAGACCTATTAGAACAGAGATGAGGAGAAACTTCTTTAGCCAGAGAGTGGTGAATCTATGGAATTCATTGCCACAGAAGGCTGTGGAGGCCAGGTCATTGCGTATATTTACCACCGAGATAGATAGGTTCTTGATTGGTAAGGGGATCAAAGGTTACGGGGAGAAGGCGGGAGAATGGAGTTGAGAAACTTATTAGACATGATTGAATGGCGGAGCAGACTCAATGGGGCGAATGGCCTTATTTCTGCTCCTATGTCTTATGGTCTTATTATGCACCATCCTGTCTGTAAAACAAAAGATAATAAGATAAAGACAAAGAAACAATATCATCAACATTGACGTATTTCTGCTTTAGAGGTTTAGCACTTGGTGATGTGATTGTCTGCTGGATATTGTATCGAACAGACCATTTTTCTAAATCGAAAACTTGAAAGTATTAATTGCAATATTACCATAAATACTCCAGGAAACTCCTACCATCCAATTGGATGCTCTCTGTTCCAATTGATCAATCCTATTTTTAAATGAATTAAACATGATATGATCTGTTCTCTGGTGGATTCTATTTGGTTTCAATTCTAAACTGGGCAGTCTGATTGCTCAGCAGGAGAGCACTACCATTGGTATATGTGTGTGTGTGTGTGTGTGTATGTGTATGTGTATGTGCGTATGTGTATGTGTGTGTGTGTGTGTATGTGTGTGTATGTGTGTATGTGTGTGTGTGTGTTTATGTGTGTGTGTGTGTTGTGTGTGTGTGTGTGTGTGTGTATGTGTGTGTATGTGTATGTGTGTGTGTGTGTGTATGTGTGTATGTGTGTGTGTGTGTATGTGTGTGTATGTGTATGTGTGTATGTGTGTGTGTGTGTGTGTATGTGTGTGTGTGTGTATGTGTGTATGTGTGTGTGTGTAAATGTGTATGTGTGTGTGTGTATGTGTGTGTGTGTGTATGTGTATGTGTGTGTGTGCGTGTGTGTGTGTATGTGTGTGTGTGTGTATGTGTGTGTGTGTGTATGTGTGTATGTGTGTGTGTAAGTGTGTGTGTGTATTTGTGTGTGTGTATGTGTGTGTGTGTGTATGTATGTGTGTGTGTATGTGTGTGTGTGTGTATGTGAGTGTGTCTGTGTGTGTGTGTATGTGTAAGTGTGTGTGTGTGTGTATGTGTAAGTGTGTGTGTGTGTGTGTATGTGTGTGTGTATTTGAGTGTGTGTGTGTGTGTATGTGAGTGTGTATATGTTTGTGTGTGAGTGTATGTATGGTTGTGTATGTTTGTTTGTGTGTGCGCACGCATGCATTTTTATGTTCATCTTCACTTAGAAACAGGGTGAGGGGTAATGTGCCTTCATTATAGATTTTTGATTTTGTTCCGTGAATTATTCTTAACATTAATAACATCCTTCTTTCTGGTTTTCAATCTGTTTTACTGTTTGAAATTCTGAATCATCCTGCACAGGAGTAAATGCTGTGCATGTCTTGATATGCATCTAGGCCGATTTCTTTTATGCCAATTAAAACTTTTTAGAATTAAGAATTTAAAGAATTCAAAGAATTTTTAGAGAGCAGGCAAATAGAATCCTGCTTTGTACAAACTCCAATGTGAATGGTACCGATTTTAAAACAAATATAACTCGGTTTGACACTACATTGGATGTACACTTCATCTATCATTAATCAAAGTGATTTGAGGCTACTACTTTCAAGTTGCTTCACTCCAGAGTCAAATGGGGCCTTAGCTACAAGATTGCACTGCGAAGGTCTTATGGTGCAGTGGGTTGTGTTCGTTACTAATGAATCAGAAGCTCTGAGTACAAGTCCAACTGCAACCTTTATTAACCAAGGAAGGTAATTTGACCAAACAGACTGATTATCAGCAAATCCTTTCAATGCATGCCAATGTCAGGCAGTAAGAGTGGCAGAGGTTCCTGGTCAGCCATGTGATGGAAAGAATGTTGGCGCCTCTCCCATCACTATCAATAGCTCCAGATTACAACATGCATGGAAAAGTACATGTTGCTGCAGCAATTCTGCCTCACTGATCTGGAGCACACCATTACAGGTTTCGTATTGGAGCCAGTTTGCACTATTGTTAAATTTGCAGTGTGAATCCACCCAAAGATTCACCCATCATCAGAGGGAGACAAACATTACAGCTAAAACCTCCAAGAAATCAAAGTTCTGTAAATTTCTTTCCAAATCAAGGGATAACCAAATGGAATTTGAGGGTTTCATCCGATCTGACAGAGCACATTATCCAGCTGTGGCCAGTCCAGAAATATTATTCTCTTCCAGTTCCAGTTGTACAATTGCCCTTAACGATAAGAAAAACCAAGAGGGGAAGCATGTTTAACTGCAACCTTAAATTTACTGACCACGTGGTCACTGGGAACAGTAAACTGATGGGTTCCAAAGATTGGATGAGCCAGTTTCAAAGATGATGGTGAAGCTCTGTGGTGGATTCCCAGCGCTGATTGTTTTAAAGTATGAAAACTGTCAGCAAAATCAAAAAGACCAAAATATATCAACTGGAAATATATCAGTGCAACTTGTGTTGTTGGGTTCCTATTCCTCAACACTCATCAGAAAATGTAAATCTCCCGATCCCTCCTTTTCAAATCACATGATATGGGAGCAGAAGTTTGCAGCCATTAAATGTAAGAGAAATGGTGGGCAGAGTTTAATTGACGCCAGCAGTGTGGGCATGTCAGCGGGGTGGGGTGGGGGGCTGCGGTGTAGGAAAATCGGGGAGGAGTACTCGCATCATGGAAGTGATGCCGGGTTCCTGCGAGTTTTTCCACTGGAGGGACTGGGGAGACTCCCATCACTGGAAATAAATACTGGACGATGAGTGAGAATAAATGATCACACTTCTGTTTCTATGTGTTATATTGAATAATAAATTTTATGTTTAAGATGGTCTTGAGATTTTTGACCATTAGCTCTTTGAATTACAGGTGGTTTATTGTCTCTAGCTGGTGCTAACAATGCTGCAGGCGTTGGCAAAAGCTCATCTTGCAACACAAGCCATTGAGGCTGCCCAGAAATAGTGACCCAGTAACCGTCAGCATTGATCAGGCAAGAAGCTGCAAGTCAGTAGGTCTACCAGAAACCATCAGTCATTTCCAACATTGGCCGGAATTTTCCGGCCCGTTGGTGTGGGGCATTATGGCAGGTGGAAAGGGGCAATATGGCAAGAAGGCCAAAAATTGATTTCACAACATCATGAAGCCACTTAGCGATCATCTGGTCTGCCCCTCAATGGGGGGTCACATTTCCCACCACCCCACGTCAGGAATGTCATTTTAATACATCTGCACATCATTGTAAGCCCTGCTCACCGGAATCATCTCCCCACTTTGGATTATCTGGGCGTGTGGGTGTGATTGCCTGACAACGTGTTTCACAACTGTACATAAGCGACATGCGCCCAGCGACCTGCATTCCGCTCGGGACTTCGAGGTTTGTTTGCAGACCTTGCTGTGGGCAACACTCGTGGTCGTCAGCGCCAAGATTCACAGGCAGCACTTCATCACGTTTAGGGGGGGCTCAGGGGCAGGTCTTTACCTACCAGGCCAGCCATGGGCCGGGGTGGCTTTTTGAAGGCTGCAGGGCTGGGGCTTGCTCGGGGAATGGGGAGAAGCAACCTCAGGAAAGGGAACAGGCTGCAGAGCGAGGGCTGTATTGGGGAAGGTGGGGGAGGGGGTGGGGGGCACATTTTGATCTGTACAAGTGGTCTTGAGAGGGTGAGGGCTCAGGAAGCAGTCTCCAGAGGAGATGAGGCTAGATGGAGATGCGAGGGTGGGTGTGTGAAGCAGTAAGTGGTGGTGTCCCTTGAGATGTCAGTGAATGGGTGATGGTCTAGTGAGTGTGAGTTTAGAGTGATAAGATGATTGCCTTACTCTGGCAACACAGATGAGTTCATTCCTCTGTTTTCTGCACTGGGTGGCTGACCTCTAGTTTGCAGCATTGGCACTGATCACCTCTACCACTGCCTCCCAAGTGGAACTGGTGAGACTGATGGTGACTCCTGCGGCCAGAGGAGTGGTAGAGCCAGGCGTCCATGGCATCCAGAAGGTGCCCCAGCGATGTGTCATTAAATCAGGGGGCTGCACTCTCCTTGGCATTTGGGCCATGTCTTAACCAGAGCAGCCCTTGTCTACAAGCAATGAGTAGTGTGTACTTGGCTGCAGTTTAAATATGGCGCCCTGTGTTAGGGTGGAACGAGGTAAATGCATGCCGGGCAAGTTGGAGGTCCCGCACCAACAAAACGGCTTGTTTCCTGGGGCTGCATAATTAATGAGGCAGGAATGGGACAATACGGCACGAAAAACCCACCATTGCGGCCGGCGGGTAAATGACTTTTTCCCTGCCCGTTACTGCATTGTGTGAATCTGGGATGGTTCCACCCATTGAATCAAAACCCCTATCTCCAGATCAAAAGGGTGAACGGTTCAATGCCAATGAGCACAAATCCACAGCTCAAACTACAATAGCTGAACTTCACCCATTGTCCTATCTGTGTAAGTTATAGCAGATTAAAGACCAATGGCATATGGTCTACTAGAACTGTCTCTCTCTGCTATTGAATTATTACACTTGGATAACAACTAACCCAGAGAATAATATAAATTACAGGTGGGAGCTGCAATAAAATTAAGAAAGATGGTACATCTTAATAGAAAGAATGGAGAGGTCACTTATTAATTGGAAGGCAGAAGTCTGGATAGCGTAGAGGAACAAAGAGATCAGCGTACAAATTCATCAACCAAGTGTTGTCACAGGTTAGCGGGGCCATTGATGAAGCAAAGCAAGTAACACTCTTTATTTCGGTAGGTTAAACTTGTATCGAGCATTGGTTAGAGCACACTGTATCCAGTTCTGCTCACCATATTCCAAATAGGATGAAGAGAGTCTGGAGAGGGTTGAGAAGATTTACAAGGGTGATGCCAGGAATGTGTGGGTAGTCACATCAGGAAAGGTTTGACAGGCTGGGTCTCTTTTCTCTTGAAAAAAGAAGGCTGAGGGCTGAACTAACAGAGGTCTTTGAAATAATGAAAGGTTTCAATAGAGTGGATACAGAGAGAATGTTTCCCCTCGAGGGGAAGATCATGACCAGAGTCCATTAATGTAAGATAGTCACCTAAAAATCCAATAGGGAACTCTGAAGTACTTATTTTTATCCATAGACCGGTGAGAATGTGGACCTCTCTACCACAGGGAGTGGTTGGAGCAAATAATATAGATGCATTTAAGAGGAAAATAGAAAAGCACATGAGGAAGAAGGGAATAAAAGATGACAATGATAGTTTTAGATGAGGAATGGTGGGATGAAGTTCAAGAAGAGCATAAATGCCAGCGTGGACTCGTTAGGCCAAATGGCCTGTTTCTGTGTTGTATTTCCTATGTGGTTCCATGTGATGTAAATTTGTTTTGCATTCTTCTCTTTTGTTTAGAAAACTGACAGATTATTTACATCCAGGGTGCGAATCATTGGTTCTGCTCTCCTACTTGATCACACATTCAGAAAGCTGACTGCAAGCGAGGCTGATGAGCAGCCACTTCATTTTGCCTGTTGGGTTGGTTTGCAGACTCTACAGAACCTAAAGTTTGGGGTCAGAGCAGGAACGTCTATACTCGCTCTGCCCAAACTATTCCATTGGCACAAGGCTTCAGATACGATCATTCAGTATGAAAAGTAAATATTAATGTACTCATGAGTACATGATTAGTTTATGCCAAACTAAATCTCTTCTTGGAAGGACACTAGTCTACTTAAATGGTAATCAATTGACAAAATTTGGATTATAATAAAACATATTAATTATTGTCATATTAAATCCTGAAGGAGAGAATCTATCTCCACTTGGAGACGCAAGGTTTGATCAGGGATAGTCAGCATCGCTTTGTCGGAAGGATGTTATGCCTAACAAATTTGATTGAATGATTTGAAGAGGTGACCAGTTGTGTAGATGAGTGTAGTGCAGGTTTTCTAGTTTATATGGATTTCAGCAAAGCCTTTGACAAGTTCCCACATGGGAGACTTACAAAGAAGGCAAATTCACAGGGATACAGGGTAATTTGGTAAGGTCGATTCAAAGTTGACTTAGTTGTAGGAGACAGACGGTGATGTCAGAAGGATCCTTTAGTGACTGGAAGCCAGTGACCAGTGGCATACCACAGGGATCTCTGCTAGTTCCCCTATTATTCACCATTTTTATTAACGACATAGATGACTACGTGGGGGCTAGGATTAGTAAGTTTGCGGATTACACAAAGATTGGCCGGGTGGTTAACAGTGAGGCTGAGTGTCTTGGGCTACAGGAAGATATAGACAGGATGGTCAAATGGGCAGATAAGTGGCAGATGGAATTTTACACTTAAAAGTGTGAGGTGATACACTTTGGAAGGAGTAATTTGGCAAGGAAGTATTCAATAAACGGCATGACACTAGGAAGTTCTGAGGAACAAGGGAACATGGCATGTGTTTCCAAAGATCTCTGAAGGTGGAGGGGCATGTTAGTGGGGTGGTGAAAAAGGCATATGGGACAATTGCCTTTATCAATCGAGGCATAGATGACAAAAGTAGGGAGGTCATGTTGGAGTTGTATAGAACCTTGGTGAGGCCACAGCTGGAGTAGTGTGTGCAGTTCTGGTCACCACATTATAGGAAGGATGTGATTGCACTGGAGGGGGTGCAGAGAAGATTCACCAGGATGTTGCCTGGGATGAAATATTTAAGTTATGAAGAGAGGTTGGATAGACTGGGGTTATTTTCATTGGAGCAGAGAAGACTGAGGGGCAACCTGATCGAGGTGTACAAGATTATGTGGGGCATGGACAGGATGGATGGGGAGCAGCTGTTCCCCTTAGTTGAAGGGTCAGTCACGAGGAGGCACAAGCTCAAGGTGAGGGGCAGGAGGTTTAGGGTGAATGTGAGTAAAATCTTTTTACCCAGAAGGTGGTGAGAATCTGGAATGCGCTGCTTGGGAGGCTGGTGTAGGTGGATTGCCTCACATCCTTTAAAAAGTACCTGGATGAGCACTTGGCACGTCATAACATTCAAGGCTATTGGCCAAGTGCTGGTAAATGGGATTATGTAGGTAGGTCAGATGTTTCTCATGTATCGGTCCAGACTCGATGGGCCAAAGGGTCTCTTCTGCACTGTGATTCTGTAATTCTGTGATTCTGTGGGCTTCTCCAATTTGGTCTTTGTGTGCTCATTTTTTCCTGCAGAAACACTTGTGGTTCGAATTGAGAGCTTAGCGGGCCCTCAAGATTTATCTCTCCCAGCCAGCTTCTTCCAAGGAAACTCGGTCCCCTGCTCTGACATTACAAATAGGGGTCATTTTGCCTATGTTCTTCATACTGCACCTTGAATTATCATACCCTTTTCATATTTATTTCTTCACCGACGTATGTCCTCAGCTTTGTGTCCGAAACTTCTAACTTCAAAGGATGGGTTGATGGGTTCCTTTAATCAGATATCTAAATGTATGCTCTCTAATGATGGACATCACCGCTCCTGTATCAATTCCCATCTTAATGGGTTGTCCGTTAACTGTAATGTTTACTTGGATTGGCTCGGTTCTACCTTCTGTGAGGCTATATAATGAATGGATGTCTGATTCTATTTCTTCGGGCTCTTCCATGAGGCATATTTCACGATTTTCCTTCTGCCTTTATAGTGCTGTTTTAGCCTTTCTCTGCAGTGCCACATTATGGGGCCATAGCGCTGGCAGAAAAAGCATCTCGAATTGTTTGAGTTGTCGTTCGCTCACTGGAGTCTGGATGTATTTCTCTCATCCATGTTGTGGGTTTTCATTGCAGTGCTGTTGTTTTTCAATAGTCTGGAGCGAGGGGGCCAATGGATTATGAAGTTCTCACGTCAATTTTTGCCAGATTGTCCCACTCGACTAGATGGACGACGCCATCTTGTGTATCTTTTATAACTTTGGAATTTCTAACAGCACTCTCCATCACGGTAGCTCATTCTAATACCTTATTGAAGTCTAGACCAGTTTCGGCTAGCAAACGCCTTTGGATAACATCATTTCCTGTCCCTCAAAACAGCCTATCTCAACATATCACTAATGGACATTCCGAATTCACACTGCTCAGCTGATGCACATGAAATGGCCACATAGTCAGCTTATTCCTTGAATTGAACTTGAAGTGCTGCAGAGTAACTGAGGACTTTGATTTCAGGTGGCTCTGTACAACTTTTATTAACTCATCAAAAGTCTTCGAGTCTGGGGCGCAGACTCCCTTTTGCTCCCTCATGAGGATAAAAGAATCGCTCTCTTCTTCTCCTCCCCCGTGATGTGGTTAGTGGTTAAAAAGATCTCTAGGCATTTGACATACTGAGACCCGACATCTGAAATGGGATTGAATGGATCGACATGTCTGACCTGCAGCATTGTGAATGACTGCAAGGGGACTGCACTTCTGATCGGCTTTCCAGGTAATGATGAATTTAGGTGTTTGGCTTACCGTGGAGTCGCCCTCTCTCTGGGATCTCTTATAATTTTGTGTCCATGGCCATTTTTCTTGTATTTACCCTTCTAAATTTATTGCTGCTTTAAGAGCAGTCACTGTTTTTTATAAACTCTGTCTCTGCAGCTATCGGCTTTTCTCTGCTGTGTTTCACACTCTTTTTGAGTTTTGGCAGGACCCCATTCATCTCTTGTCCTTGTTCCCCTTGGTGGTGGAGGTTGTCAATTTGGAAGATGCTGTTGAAAAGGCGTTGGTGAGTTGCCTCAGTGCATCTTGTAGATAGTATGCAACATAGCCACAGTGCGCAGGTGGTGGAGAGAGAGGCTACCATGGTGTTTGGCTCATCTGGTTAGCACATTAATGGCTTCCCAAAATTTGTATCAATTCATTACTATCCTTAAATAAGAACTATGGTGATAAAAGACAACATACACAAGACATTGTAGCAGCAACATTCACAGCCAACCTGTGAATTTCTGACCCTTACATATCAGAAAAGAAAATCTGAAAGCACATGTGATCTCATTGCATGAATCACCAAAATTTAAGCAACAATTTATTACAGATTGCAACGTCCTTTTTGTCCTAATGCTGTCAACATGCTATGAATTTTGGGACAAATGCCCATTCAATGGGTGCTTCACAGAGCAGTCAACTGACCATATACAAAAATAAGCTCAATGTCATCCTGACACAAATTCATTGCTTATCAGTCTCTGAGGCTATATGTTCAAATTGCAACACCCAAGTAATTAGACGAATCATTTTTCAGCAGTTTGTAAATAGAATTTTAATATCTTTATCAGTTATAATTGTATTAATAAAAGTCATTGCTATTTAATAATGTGACAAATTGTAATTTTGTGGTTTGAGGTCACTTAATTTGGCAGCAATATCTGCTTCTCCAACAAGGTCATCATGTTTGATATCTACCAATTATGGAAAAGCTCTTAACTGCCTAATCTGTTATCCACATCTAAAGACAATGGAAAGGATTGATTCGGACCACTATAAAAGCGGCAACAACTAGAACCCATTTGCAGGAGCATCTGATATTTCCCTTTTGGAGTCATTTCACTACACCAAGGGACAAAGATGAAGTGGTTGCTCATTGCACTTGCTTGCATTCAGCTCTCTGAATGTTTAGTCAGGTAAGAACCTATGATCGGAGTCTTGGTTCTGAAGTTAGATATGATATGACTCTTTCCTCACAGATGGAAGATGATAATGTCATCAAAATGTTTTGAGTTTGCATTGACTATTTCAATTTGGAATCTCTCTTCTGCCACGAGGAACATAGGAACAGGAATAGGCCATTGAGCCCCTCCAGCTTGTTCTGTCAGTCACTGAGATCACGGATGATCCTATGACCAATCTCCATATTTTGACCCATATCCTTTAAAACTTCTGGATAACAAAACTCCATCAATCTCAGGTTTAAAATTTACAATTGACCTAGCACCAATTGCCACTTGTGGAAAAGAGTTCCAAATTTCTACCGCCCTTTGTGTGTAGAAGGGTTTCTTAATTTCACTCCTGACAGGTTTGGCTCTAATCTTTAGATTAGCCCCTTAGTCCTTGACTTCCCAAACAGCAGAAATAGTTTCTCTCTATCGACCCCGTCAGTTCCCCTAAATATCTTGAAAAATTTGCTCAAATTGCCTCTTAATCTTTTAAATTCGAGGGAATACAACCCTGGTTTTTGTAATGTCCCCTTAACACTTGGAATGCAGGTATCATTCTGTTAAATCTATGCTGCACTCCCTCCAAGGCTAATATATCCTTCCATAGGTTTGGTACCTATAGTACTCCAGGTGTGGCCTAACCAGCGATTTGTCTAACTGAAGCATGATTTCTACCTCCATGTATTCTAGTCCTCTAGATATAAAGGTCAGCGTGCCATTAGCCTTTCTGATTATTTTCTGTACCTGCTCATGACAAGTTCTTTATATTAATAATGCCTGTGTGCTTAATGGGCTGATTTGCCTTTGTGCCCAATCTGCCCGTCAATTTTCTGGTTGCATAGTAATAAAACGCCAATGAAAGATCAGAAAATTGGATGAGCAGGCTTCCATTAGCTTTTCCCTTAGTCCCTCATGCCTGGGGTGTTGCAGCCAGCTGCATTTTGTGTACTAGATAGCATACACACTTTTCATATTGTAGCCTCAATAAGGCCCCAGGACACACGAGAATTACTTAAAATGCCTATTATATTTGAGAAGATACAAGTGGGCTTTTGCCATCAAAGGCCATTTTCAGTAGGTGGAAGGAATGTTCCCTGTGTAATTGGGCTCTTAAAGATGAATAGGATTGATTTTCTTTCTGCAACATTATAGTTTTTTGCATTTCTAATAGATTGGCCAACATTGATGAAATTTGTCATGTGTACAGAATATTTTTGTGAGGGGACAATTTTGATGTAATTACTATGAGAAGTTTGTTTACCAATATCCACAAGAAAAGTCCTGAATATAGCAGACATTAAGTGAAGTGTCTATAGAACTTTAGCTGAACATTGGAGAGAAAAAGGAGATTCAGTGATAAATACTACATTCTGAAAAGGAAAGAAAAATCCCTTTTCAGTGCTCCACAAACAATCAGCATGCATCTCAATCCATGAAGCTGTTATTTAAACAGAACCTGTCAGATATTGATAATCCCTCTTGGTAGCACAGTTTGGAACTAGTCGTGTTCATTATGGCCTAATCCTGCTCCTAATCTGTATGTTCTTTTGTATGTATCCCTTATTACATTAATCTCTGTTTTATGTATATGTTACTTCTGTTTACTCATCTGAACATAGCCTGTGTGCATGACACTGTAAGGTGTAGAGAAAAATGTAGCAGGACATATTGGCCCAATTGTTGACCCACTTTCACTCCTATCCTTGCAGAGTGAAACTATTTAAGGGTAAATCTGTCCGCAATATCTTGGCGGAACGTGGTTTACTCGAGGATTTCCTGAAGAAACACCCATACAATCCCCTTTCCAAATTCCGTGGACCATCCCAGCAGGACTCATCAGGTTCAACAGAGCCATTAGTGAACTACCTGGATGTAAGTAATCTGTAGTGTTTTTAAGGAAGAGCAGCAAATAGAATAGAAATGGTCATCCTGATTGATTTGATTGCATTCTGCCCTTCATTAAGCCTGCCACCGGCATCTGAAATCTAAAAGTACAGCAAATAATGCTGGCATACATTTTGCAATAGATATATTTTAGCACAGCGCTAAGAGAGTGCATCATTGAAACTGAAAATAGCCCCTTGCCATTCCTACATATTTTACTAAATGCTGATTCGCTCCCATTCCTCATTACGTAAACCAGTGGAATATTTGCCAAAAGTAGCCCTGTCGCCTTTAGAATTCTTTGTTAAGCATTTGGAAATCTAATTTGTTTTAATTAAACTGCCGGAGTAGTAAACTTGTAAAATGAATGCAAAATTCGTTCCCATTATGCTTAGGTTAAACGCACTTCCTAAACTTAGCTTTTAGAAAAATCAATGCTTAAACACATCGGATCTGTAACACATCTCTACTGTACTTTGTCTGAGAACCTGATCCATTTCTAATTTCACATCTTCCTTTTAATTTCCTGAAAGCTGTCATACTACGGAACAATCAGCATCGGGACTCCACCTCAGAGTTTCATTGTAATCTTTGATACTGGCTCTTCAAACCTTTGGGTCCCATCGGGTTACTGCTCTAGTCCAGCATGCCGTAAGTAAATCTAGACCATAGAAGGAATTCTCATAATGGCACATTTTGGTACACAGAACCTTGGAGGTGATGCTGTTAATTCTTTTCAACTCCAGTTTGCCTCATTATGATTTTATAATGCAATTGTTAAGCACTAAATTCCCACTTAGATTCGCTGTTGTGTAATTCACATAATTAGTTGCTTCAATTTCTTTAGCCTTTGGATGATCAGGAGTAGTTTGTATCCAAAAGAAGGTGTGAGCTGGGTTGATTCAGGATCCAACTTTGTATGTTATAGCTTAGATCTCCAGGTCAGTAATCTAAAGCAGGAAGTCCTGTGCCTCTTATTTCCAAGCACATTGTGCTCATGACCTACTACTGGCTGAGTCATCGATGTTACAACCAACCAATGAAATATTAGAAGAATGTAAATAACTTCCACAGATCATCAAGTTTTTATTTCCAAATGAATGAAACTGGGTAAACAAAACTGGGTTGCTATACGAGAACTACCTCCTGAATTGACCTGAAGCTGGCAGACCTGAGTTATACTGTCTGCCCAGTATTAGTGTTGAAGCAGGGAGGGGGAATGGGTTCTTATGGTAATCCTGTAGTTTTATAGTCACCATTACTAATACTCGCTTTTTGTTCCATATTTATTTGTAATTAATTGAATTTAAATTGCCCAGTTGTTGTGGTGGGATTTGATCACATCTCCACAACATTCGTCCAGGCCAAATTGTTGTTGTATTGAAATGAACACTGTAATCTAATGATACTAACTGGATAAGATATGCTTTTCTTGTAGGTGATCATCGCAAGTTTAATCCACAAGCGTCCTCAACATTTCGCCTTTCAAACAAGTACCTTTCTATCCAATATGGTACAGGCAGCATGACTGGTGTACTGGGATATGACACTGTCAGAGTAAGTCAAACTAGCTGATTTTCCATGTCTGAGGGGCCCTTAGAGAAGTCAGTGTTGCAGATTGTCATAGAGTCATAGAGTTCTACAGCATAGAAAAAGGTCCTTCGGCCCATCGAATCTGCACCAATGAAACAAGTACTAACTATTCTAATCCCATTTTACAGCACAAGGCCCATAGCCTTGTATGCTATGGCATCTCAAGTACACATCCAAATACTTCCTAAATGTTATGAGAGTTTCTGCCTCTACCACCCCTTCAGACAGAGAGTTCCAGGTTCCTACCACTCTCTGGGTGAATGAATTTGCCTAAATCTCCTGCCCCTTACCTTTAATCTATGAGCCCTGGTATTGATCCCTCCACCAAGGGGTAAAGTTCCTTTCTGTCTACCCTATATATGCCCCTCATAAGTTTTGTACACCTCAATCGTGTCCCCCCTCAATCTCCTCTGCTCCAGGGAAATTAACCCCAGTCTATCCAATCTCTCCTCAGAACTAAAACTCTCTAGCTCAGGCAACGTTCTGGTAAATCTCCTCTGCACTTTCTCTAGCGCAATCACATCCTTCCTGTGGCCTAACCAGTGTTTTATACAGTTCCAGCATAAACTCCCTGCCCTTATATTCTATGCCTTGACCAATAAAGGCAAGTATCCCATATGCCTTCTTAACCACCTCATCTGCCTGCCCCGCTCCCTTAAGGGACCAGTGGGCATGCACACCAAGTACTTCCCAGGGTCCTACCACTTATCATGTATTCCCGTGCTTTGTTTGTCCTGTCCAATTGCTTCACCTCACACTTATCCAGGTTAAATTCCATTTGCCACTGATCAGCCCTACTGACCAGCCTGGCTATATTGTCCTGTAACCTAAGGCTATCCTCCTCACTATTTACCACCCCACCAATTTCCATGTCATCCGTGAACATACTGACCAACCCTCCTACATTCAAGTCTAAATCGTTTATATATACCACAAACAGCAAGGGACCCAACACCGCTCCCTGTGGAACCTCAATAGACACAGGCTCCCAGTCACAAAAACACCCCTTGACCATCACCCTCTGCTTCCTGCCACTCAGTCATTTCTGGATCCAATTTGCCAAGTTGCCTTGGAACCTAAGGGCTCTTATCTTCGTTATCAGTCTCCCATGCGGGACCTTATCAAAAGCCTTGCTGAAGTCCAACTAAACTACGTCATACACATTGCCCTCATCTACACACCTGGTCACCTCTTCGAAAAATTCAATCAAATTGGTCAGACATGACCTCCCCTTAACAAAGTCATGCAGACTGTCCTTGATTAATCCCTGCCTCTCCGAGTGTAGATCAATTCTGTCCCTCAGAATTGCTTTCAATAGCTTCCCCACCACTGAGGTTAGACTAACAGGACTGTAGTTCCCTGGTTTATCCCTTCCTACCTTATTGAATAACAGTACCACATTGTGTTCTATTATTAATTCATTCACGGGGTGTGGCTGTTGTTGGCTGGGCCAGCATTTATTGCTCATCCCTAATTGCACTTGAGAGTCTGACCAAGGATCTTCAAACCTCAAGAACAACTTCCTTCCCTTTGTATTTCATCATGCTTGTGTTAAAGGCTCACAATCCATCAGCTTTACTGATTCTTTTTTGTATCTGCCAACTGGCTTTTAACAATTTGTAATGTTGGGCTCCCGAGTCACTCTCCTCTACCATTCCTAAGTTCTCACCATTTGGAAAATACTCTTTTACCTTCTGTCCAAAGTGAATGGCCTCACACGTACCTACATTGAACTCAGCATGCCCACTCACTTATTCTGGTTATGTTCCCTTGCGACAATGTGCTGCCATCTGCACTGCTTCCTTTCCCTCCTAGCTCCATGTAACCTGCAGTCTAATACAACTCGCAATTCCTTCATCTATCTATGGTGAAAAGATGAGGCTCCAGATCAGATTCCCGGAGAACACCACTTGTCACATTCCACCAGTCTGCGTACATATCCTGTATCTCCACTCTCTGCATCCTACTTCCCAACCAATTTCAAGCTAAAGTTAAAAGTCCACCTCAAAAGTACGCCCTTGCTTTCCCTAATCTTCTCTTTTTTGGAACCTCATCCAATGCCTTTTGGATGTCCTGATGTACAACATCCATAGACCTTACCTAATCTACCTTAAGGGTTAGCCCCTCAAAAGGTTCAACTTGTTTATACAGACATGACTTATCTTTAATAAAGTCACAATGGCTCTTTCTGATCAGCTGACACTTGTTTATGCGTTAGGTCACTCTCGCCTTAGTTACAGATAGAAGTAGTAACTGAGTGCATTTCAGAAATAATTCATTGGCTGTAAAACATTCTGGGATATCTGAACAATATCTGAAGGTTCTACATAAGTAGCAGTTTCTTCTTTCTTTAACTTACAATCAATTTCTGGTCCACCTTTTTTTGGCAAAACATCCCCAAGATACTTTGGGGCCAGTGTAACAGCATCTATTTAGAATTGGCCAGTTATGGGTGCACACCTGGCCCAAACAGTCAGAAACTCTGATGCCCAGCTGGTATTTTGGGAAAGGTTATCCAAGGTTCCCTTGACAGTCCTTCCATTTGTTGTGGAAGAAAAGCCACTTGAAGTACGGAGATGGTTAAAGTCAGAAAATCTTTATTTTGAGCAGGGAAGGGAAAGAGCTAAGCTATAGAATCTCTCAGAGAGCAGTTACAATAACACACATTTATACACAATACAGCTTCAGCTGGCTACATGGCCGAGTATATTTTGACTGCTCATGGACTTCAATGTGTCCCTGCAAAGCACATCACATCATATTCTCATAGTCAAGCAAGCTCATGGGAAAGTACGAAATGGAAAAAAATACAAAGCTTATCAGCTACAGTAACTTCATCTCTAACAAAACACATCCAGAAAAACAGGCCAAGTGTGTAAGCAAAAGATTATGGAAAAATACAGCAAAAGAATCTGCTTTCATAAGTACAAATCAAAGTAATCTTTTATCCCTTTATTTTCCAAATCACATATCTTCCTCAGCCTCTGGAAGAAGAAGTGGTGTTCCAGAAAATGATTCACACATGATGTGTTTCTTCAAAGGCTTGAACTGGTGGGGACCACATCTGCCCATTTGGAGACTGCAGTGCCTCACCTCACTAGATGTGTTGGTGTCCAATGATGCACCAGAACCTGATTGAGACATTGGAGTGGGAACTTCTAGTGTCGGGAGTCTGTATCCTTGACTTCACACTCCCGAAGGCATTTACCTAGCAACGGGCAGGAGGGGGTTCAACACCTTGCGAGGGCAATTTGGAATAGCAGAGACCAAGAAACTGGCACAACCCTAATGTGTTCATTACTACCAGGCCTATGTTACTTGACCTTCTGACAGGATGACCTAGTGTAAAATATTTAAAGAGTTTTCTTTTCAATTAGGTATCCAACATTGATATCACCCACCAAGAATTTGGTTTAAGCATCACTGAGCCTGGCAGCTTTCTTTATTATGCTGAATTTGATGGAATTCTGGGATTGGGATATGCAGATTATGCCGTTGCAGGTGCCACAACTGTTTTCGAAAACATGATGTCTGAGCATCTGGTGGAGCAATTTATGTTTGCTTTTTATCTGACCAGGTGAAGTATAATGTTCACGACCCCCAAATTAATCTCTTCATAACAAACACCCAACAAAATCTATATAATCATTGCCTTTGCTTTCCATTTCCTCTTTATCAACACCATTAATGTTATCAGCTGGATTTTTCTCAGGCATAATTCTGTAGGTGACACAGTGTTGGGAAATTAAGCAAGATAAGGATTGGAGGCCGGTAGTCAGATCACCATCCCCATCTGCACCAGAGCAAAGTGTTTTCCAGCTCCCCCTGCCCCATCTGACACGGGGTCTTAGTCACTTGACTGTTGACCACTCAATGCATTTAAATGATGGTAGGGGACAGGGTCAGGGAAACCAACCAATTTCCCTCTGTTCTGCTTTAGGTATGGCCAACCTCAACCTGGAATCCAGGATATGGCAGCAATACATCATGCAGCAGAAGTAGGAAGCAACTAATAACTCTGTTAGGAGCGCAAAGGCTGGCAGTGGTCATCTTTACATCCCTTCAGGCTCCTCGCTTTTCCTGGAGGTCCCAGAGCCCATGAAAAGCCTCTCATCCATAAAAAAATTATTTTATGCCTATGAATTTCTTTTCCCCTTTAAGAATCCTCTTCTGTTCTGTTCCAGATTTCCTACCTGCCTTGCACCAGCAGTCATTCTGGGAGTCCATCCTGCCAACTTAGGCAGTGAAACGCCCTAGCATTGATTCCAGCCCTACAGACTTCAATGAAGAGAATCGTAGAATTAGGCAGCACAGAAAGAGACCAATCGGCCCATTGTGCTTGTGCCAGCTCTTTCAGGGAACTATCCAATTAGCCCCACTTCTTTGCCGTTTCCCCATAACCAGTATTTTTTTCCCTTTTCAACTATGAGTCCAATTCCCTTTTGCAAGTTACGATTGAATCTCTTTCCTTCTGCTCAGGCAGTTCATTCACAATCACAACAACCCAAACCTGACTAGATCACAATGTAAATATTTAAAACCATGGGGATTTACGCTCTTCTGTTGTAGGATTTAGCTACATCCTACTGTATAGTTTTTATATTCTCTAGGATTTACAGCGCGCTTTCCTGCATCTTCACAGTTACACTCAAACACATTTTTGACAAAAGGCCATTATGATATGATCTTCAAAAGGTGACAGAAATTGTGAACCTGCACACTTCCAGATTTAATTTCTTTTCACTTTTGATTTACAGACAGGATGGTGAGTCAGGAAGTGAAGTTGTATTTGGTGGATTTGATCCAAACCATTACACAGGTAACATTAACTGGGTTCCTGTCACTGTGGAAGGATACTGGCAAATCCTTGTGGACAGGTAAGTAAATGAACATTAAAAATGCTTATGTTCTAGAACGGAATTAAACTGCAAAGATGTTCTTTGTGCTGAGATCATTCATAATGATAAACAGATTAAGTGTTGCACAGCATTTACTGGGCAGTTTAACATGATAGCATGTTAAAGAAAAATATTAGGGATTAGATTGGAATTATTAGGGATTAGGGATCAGAGTTATTCAAATTCAGATCAAGAAAAGATCATTTAACCTTCAACTGTGCTCCATTGTGCTCTCATGGACTTCCACCCCATACCTCCTGATGATTCTCTACATCTTCCAAATCTACCAGATTAGAAGATCACACAGCATGATCAATATCTCTATAACCCTCAACCCCTACTCAACTGACATTGATCCAGCTCCTTATAATGACACCATCCCCTATTCATGTTGGGGTTGCTGAAATGCAAGCCAACGGCAACTGCATTGGTGGAGCACTTTTCACTTATTGGAACAACCAAAGGCACAATGAAGTTTGAAAAGTGGATGGAGCAGGTATTTAAGGAGTGATTAGAGGGAGGTAACTAAAAGCACAGTTAAGAAATTGACTTTTGAGGATGAAGAAAGTTTTGAAATAGAATTTTCAACAAGAAAAAGCTATCATGACTCTGGCACCATCAGCAAGCATAAGATGCACAGTAAATGCCAGATAAACCGGACAGTGCATGCTGTTAGTGTTGGAGGAGATCACAATGATACAGTTAGGCAAGGCGGTGGAGGGACTTGAGCATCAAGAGGGAAACTTTGAAGCCAATACACTGGATGACTTAGAGTCAAATGCAAACCAGAAAAGTGAGAATCAAAATACACAAACCTGGCAAAAGATTGCAAGACAAATAATATTTTAGAGTTGAGAGAATAATAAAAGTAGTGCAGCCGTATTAATAGATTCAAAAGCTCAATCAAAGTGTTATATTGCATATTTACTGGAAGTATAATGGCCAAATTCAATTTTGAAACCTTCTTGATATACGATGCATACATTCACATACATTAATCTCCATAAACAGTTGGCATTTAGATTTCTGAAAATGGTCACGTAATCATGAATGTCCTTTTCCTCCCTAGTGTGAAGGTCAACGGCCAGGTAGTGGCTTGTGAAAGCGGTTGTCAGGCCATTGTCGATACTGGCACCTCTCTGATTATTGGCCCTGTCTCACCGATCCAGAAAATTCAGCACGAGATTGGTGCAGAAGCACAACTTTATTCTGTGGTAACCTGCATTGTATTTTATCACAAGAAGGAGATGCTTTCATCTTAACTCTTTGAGGACACAAGGTCTTAAATACATTGTGCAGTTTGGGTCTCCTTATTTTAGGAAAGATGTAAATGCGTTGGAGGCGGTTCATAGTAGGTTTACTAGATTAATACCTATAATGAGCAGGTTGTCTTATGAGGAAAGATTGGACAGACTGGGCTTGTTTCCATTGGAGTTTAGAAGAATGAGGGGTGACTTGATTGAAGTATACAAGACCCTGAATGGTCTTAACAAGGTGGATGTGGAAAGAGTGTTCCCTCTTGTGAGTGAGCCCAGATCTAGGGGTCATTGTTTTAAAATTGGGGGAATTGGAGAAAAAAAAATTCTCTCAGAGGGTTTTGCAACTTTGGAACTCTCTGCCTCAGAAGATGGTGGAGGCGGGGTCATTGGATATTTTAAAGGCAGGGATAGATAGATAGATTCTTGTTAGGCAAGGGAATCAAAGGTTATCAGGAGTAGATGGGAATGTGGAATTCGAAACACAAACAGATCATTCATGATCTTATTGAATGGTGGAGCAGGCTCAAGGGATGAATGGACTAGTCCTGCTCCCATTTCTTATGTTCCCTAAATTAAAAGAGGCTCAGATGCATTCATTACAATAGTTTACACATATGCTAAAATTAAGGAAAGGCTCAGAGCAAACTGATAGTCAAGAATTTATTTTAAACATAAATGAGACCTGTGGTCCCAGATAATACCACTGTTAACCTGTTGTTTCTCTGTTCTACAGCTTGGTGTGAACTGTCGTAACCTGCCCACCATGCCCTATGTGACTTTCACCATCAATGGAATTGAGTACCACCTTTCTCCTGACCAATATGTGCTCCAGGTATGCTTTCAACCTTAGGCTGCCAGAATGTCCACAGCATTGTTCATCATCTCAGGGTGTCTGATATTTGTAAAGGTTTCAGTGCAATGGCTGTTCCTCATTGATATTTATATTTACATGGAACTTTTATTCATTATTTCTTCCACTCCACTTTCTTTCATCAACTTTAGTTGAAGTACAACTGCACAATTAGCTGAATGACTTCCCTCTGTTCTGTTAGACTCTGTTCCTTTAAATACAGTTCTGTGGGTACCTGCTGACCCTAGTACATGCTCAAATGGTTCTTGCTTAAACTGTGAGTCAGGACAGCAAGTTTTTTTGAGTTATTCAACAGTGTACCACACTTTAGGCCAGCTCTGTCTTTACCCGTTTGCACACATTCCAGCGCAGTAATCAGGAGTGGGGGCTCAGGCTGATTGGTCGTCCACTCATAACATGTGGCAGTTCCGGCTGAATCATTTTCCCCAAATCACTAGCACACATGCCCTGAGAATGAAAGTCTCTGCCCGTTCTTCTTCAAATAGGGTTCTCACCCACATCACTCCTTGAGACAGCACCACCAACAAAAAGGTGAACTGTTAATTCATCCAATTGCCAAACATGCATTCTAATTGCATGAAAGTTTCTGCTGTATTTGCCATTTGGCATTTTAGCTTCAAAGTAATTCATTGTGCAAAGTTCTTTTTGAATTCTAAGAAATGTCAGGGTGTTCTGGTCATCATGAAGTTTGGGGCAAATGCTTCTTCTCCTGCCTGTTAATGTAGTATGTTTGTACGTAATATAGTTTGTCATAAAAGCAAGTGCATTCTTATAAGCAAACAAATGTGGGGAAATCTATTGATTTGTTCTTCATTGTTTTACTTGCAGAACAATTACAATGGCTACAAATATTGTGAAAGCGGATTTAGCACGATGGCTCTTTCTGATTCTGAAGACCTCTGGATTCTTGGAGATGTCTTCATTGGAGTCTACTATTCCATTTTTGATCGAGGAAATAACCGAATGGGCTTTGCCCGGGCTGTCTAATTTGTTCATTCATGGCTTTGTTTAAATTGCTTCCTCGACCTCTCCCCGATTGACATTTACAAATCTTCCCGACATTCCTCACATTTCCCAAACGCAACAGGCATCATGGTGGTACCAATGATTTCAAACAATGTTAATAATTTACACAGATGAAGAAGGTATTTGATTTTAAACCAAGCAACATGCAGGCTGCCTGTTTGGCTCTGAATCTATTTAGTACTGTACTTTGCAAAATATTATTGGAAAAAATTAATGGACAATATTAAAATATAAATATTAAAGTATCAAAAATGCATTAAAATCTCTGATCTCTTACTTTGCTATGAGCACTGGAGGTGACTGAGATACACTCCAGTTTGTGCTCACACTACACAAAGATATCCGTGTGACTGATCTATGATAAATTCCCCAGACACTAGGAGTCAACTGAATACAGCTTTCAGCCAAATTGTATTTACATCTTTGGCTTTAGAGGAATAACTATTAATCTAATGTGCAGATTTTGAAATGGGTTTTGGCATCTGCAGCAACTTTGTTTAGGGTCAGAGTTCTCTGTTTGTTTTCTCCCATTTCTGTGTTTAAGATCGTGTTGCAGCTTTTTACCTTTGAACCTGATCCTAAGATGGCAGCTGCAGGTCAAGGCAAACCCAACAGTGCAGCGCTCAATAAACCCCGAACACAAAAAACAAAATACTACAGATGATGCAAATCCAACATAGAAAAACAGAAAATGCTCAGTAGGTCAGGAAGCAGCTGAGGGGAACGAAAGTTAGGGTTAATGTTTCAGGTCTATAACTGTTCATCCAAAGGGTATGTAACATCCTGGCCTGAAACACTAACTACATTCACAAAATTCTCACGCACCACTCAATCTATTCAATCGATTTTAGTTCATCCATCCAGCAAAGTCCTACATTTCCCCATTGCACCATCGAATGAGTATTTCATTAATTCAAGTCTTTTTGCCTCCGTCATTGTGTCTGTTCATGACTCCAAGCGTGAAGAAGAATTTACTGATAACATCCCTAAATCTACCTTGTACTAGTTTGAGCATGTGTCCCTTCTCCTATTTCCATAGTTTACTTTAAGGTATTCCAGATATGCTTCATATCTCTGAAATCCTCTTCCCCCAAGTTGAGAAGTCCAAGGGGTAAATGTTGGTCCTTTACTCTTGGGCACTAACCTCCCAGAGCAGATTGTCCTCCAGTTCTAGGGATCACCAACTTTTCAAACCAATGAAATCTACAGTAGAAGAGCAAAAATACCGGGAGAGCATCCTGAAGAAGGAATACTAATGCGTGGTGGAAGTCATTTTAGTTTTTAATTATCAGGCATCTCACCAAATTTCTTTTCAAGAGTATCAGCTAAGATCCATAATGGGCTGTAGATTTGTTATATAAGACTCTTTTATTTTCTTTGCTCAATATCCATATGACTCCTTCATACAGAGCTTGGTGCCTCTCCCTGATGGAATCTAAGATCTAGCCCACACATCCCACAGATTCCAGTTCCTTCAGAGACAAGTTAGACATTAGCTTCAAATCCTTACTGCACAAACAAAATCCTGCCCTACCGATCTCTCACGTGAGTTATTTCCAACCTGTTAATTTCACATTTCTCTGCCAGCCACCACGTTATCCACTATTGTCATGTTTCCCACTTGGCCGCAATCTCTAACCACTCAATGCTGGTTCAAATGGGAATGTGACATTTAAACTGGTGGATCCATTCTCATGGATGCAACAACCTCTTGATCAGAGTACTTGCTCCACTGGTTTAAACTTACGCATTTAGTCAAAGCTTATTGTAGCAACGTGAATCAACTGCACCGAATTGAACTTCGCTTCTGGGCTGTGACCATCCCGTCTGTAAAACAAAAGATAATAAAATAAAGCACATAGACAAAGAAACAAAATCATCAACATTGACATATTTCTGCTTTAGAGGTTTAGCACTTGGTGATGTGATTGTCTGCTGGATATTGTATCGAACAGACCATTTTTCTAAATTGAACACATGAAGGTATTAATTGCAATATTAACATAAGTATTCCAGGAAACTCCTACCATCCAATTGGATGCTATCTGTTCCAACTGATCGATCATGTTTTTAAATGAATTAAACATGATATGATCTGTGATCTGGTGGATTCTATTTGGTTTCAATTCTAAACTGGGCAGTCTGATAGCTCAACAGGAGAGCACTACCATTGGTATGTGTGTGTGTGTGTGTGTGTGTGTGTGTGTGTGTGTATGTGTGTGTGTGTGTGCGTGTGTGTGTGTGTGTGTGTGTATGTGTTTGTGTGTGTGTATGTGTGTGTGTATGTGTGTGTGTGTGTGTATGTGTGTGCGTGTGTGTGTATGTGTCTGTGTGTGTGTGTGTATGTGTGTGTGTGTGTGTGTGTATGTGTGTGTGTGTATGTGTGTGTGTGTGTGTGTGTGTGTGTGTGTGTGTGTGTGTGTTTGTGTGTGTGTGTGTGAGAGTGTATGTATGTTTGTGCGCACACATGCATTTCTATGGTCATCGTCACTTAGAAACAGGGTGAAGGGTAATGTGCCTTCATTATAGATTTTTGATTTTGTTCAGTGAATTATTCTTAACATTAATAACATTCTGCTTTCTGGTTTTCAATCTGTTTTACTGCTTGAAATTCTGAATCTTTGCCTGTAACCATCCTGCACAGGAGTAAATCCTGTGCATGTCTTCATATGCACCTAGGCCGATTTCTTTTATGCCAGTTAAAACCTTTTAGAATTAAGAATTTAAAGAATTCAAAGAATTTTGAGAGAGCAAGCAAATAGAATCCTGCTTTGTACAAACTCCAATGTGAATGGTACCGATTTTAAAACACATATAATTGGTTTGACACTACATTGCATGTACACTTCATCTATCATTAATCAAAGTGATTTGAGGCTACTACCTTCAAGGTGCTTCACTCCAGAGTCAAATGGGGCCTTAGCTACAAGTTTGCACTGTGAAGGCTTTATTGTGCAGTGGGTTGTGTTCGTTACTAATGAATCAGAAGCTCTGGGGTCAAGTCTAATTGCAACATTTAATAACCAAGGAAAGTGCGTTCATAATTTGACCAAACAGACTGATTATCAGCAAATCCTTTCAATGCATGCCAATGTCAGGCAGTAAGAGTGGCAGAGGTTCCAAGTCAGCCATGTGATGGAAAGAATGTTGGTGCCTCTCCCATCACTATCAATAGCTCCAGATTACCACATGCATGGAAAAGTACATGTTGCTGAAGCAATTCTGCCTCACTGATCTGGAGCACACCATTACAGGTTTCATACTGGAGCTAGTTTTACACTATTGTTAAATTTGCAGTGTGAATCCACCCAAATATTCACCCATCATCAGAGGGAGACAAACACTACAGCTAAAACCTCCAAGAAATCAAAGCTCTGTAAATTTCTTTCCAAACCCAGTGATAACCAAGTGGAATTTGAGGGTTTTATCCGATCTGACAGAGCACATTATCCAGCTGTGGCCAGTCCAGAAATATTATTCTCTTCCAGTTCCAGTTGTACAATTGCCCTTAACAATAAGAAAAATCAAGAGGGGAAGCATGTTTAACTGCAGCCTTAAATTTATTGACCACATGGTCATTGGGAACAATAAACTGATGGGATCCAAAGATTGGATGAGCCAGTGTCAAAGATGGTGGTGAAGCTCTGTGGTGGATTCCTAATGCTGATTGTGTTAAAGTATGAAAACTGTCAGCAAAATCAAAAAGACCAAAATATGTCAACTGGAAATATAGCAGTGCAACTTGTGTTGTTGGGTTCATGTTCCTCAACACTCATCAGAAAATGTAAATGTTCCGATCCCTCAAATCACATGAAATGGGAGCAGAGGTCTGCAGCGATTAAATGTAAGAGAGATGGTGGGCAGAGTTTAATTGATGCCAGCAGTGTGGGCATGTCAGCGGGGTGGGGTGGGGGGCTGCGGTGTAGGAAAATCGGGGAGGAGTACTCGCATCATGGAAGTGATGCCGGGTTCCTGCGAGTTTTCCCACTGGAGGGAATGGGGAGACTCCCATCACAGGAAATAAATCCTGGACGATGAGTGAGAATAAATGATCACACTTCTGTTTCTATGTGTTATATTGAATAATAAATTTTATGTTTGAGATGGTTTTGAGATTTTTGACCATTAGCTCTTTGAATTACAGGTGGTTTATCATCTCTAGCTGGTGCTAACAATGCTGCAGGCATTGGCAAAAGCTCATCTTGCAACACAAGCCATTGAGGCAGCCCAGAAATAGTGACCCTGTAACCGTCAGCATTGATCAGACAAGAAGCTGCAAGTCAGTAGGTCTACCAGAATCCATCAGTCATTTCCAACATTGGCCGGAATTTTCCGGCCTGTTGGTGTGGGGCATTATGGCAGGTAGAAAGGGGCAATATGGCAAGAAGGCCAAAAACTGATTTCACGATGTCATGAAGCCAGTTAGCTGGGTGAACGGTTCAATGCCAATGAGCACAAATCCACAGCTCAAACTACAACAGCTGAAGTTCACCCATTGACCTATCTGTGTAAGTTATAGCAGGTTAAAGACCTATGGCATATGGTCTACTAGAACTGTCTCTCTCTGCTTCTGAATTATTACACTTGAATAACAACCAACCCAGAGAATAATATAAATTACAGGTGGAAGCTGCAATAAAAGTAAGAAAGATGTGAGATGTTACATTTTAATAGAAAGAATGGAGAGGTGACTTATCAGTTGGAAGGTACAAGTGTAGATGGCGTAGAGGAATAGAGGAATAAAGGGGTCAAAGGGAACCAAGTGTTATCACAGGTTAGCGAGGCCATTGAAAAAGCAAAGCAAGCAATAATCTTTATTTTGATAGGTTAAAGTTGTAATGAGCATTAGTTAGATCACAGTGTCCAGTTCTGGTCACCATTTTACAAAAAGGATACAGAGACACTGGAGAGGGTTGAGAGAAGATTTACAGGGGTGATGCCAGGAATGTGTGGGTATACACATCAGAAAAGGATTGACAGGCTGGGTCTCTTTTCTCTTGAAATATGAAGGCTGAGGGCTGAACTAACTAAAATAATGAAAGGTGACGCTAGAGTGGATACAGAGAGAATGTTACCCCTTGAGGGGAAGATCATGACCAGAGACCATCAATATAAGATAATCACCAAAAAATCCAATAGGCAACTCTGAAAAATTTATTATCCAAAGAGCGGTGAGAATGTGGACCTCACTTCCACAGGGAGTGTTTGGAAAAAATAATATAGATGCATTTAAAAGCAAAATAGAAGAGCACATGAGGAAGAAGGGAATAAGAGATGACAATGATGGATTTAAATGAGGAATGGTGGGAGGAAGATTGAGAGGAGCATAAATGCCAGCGTGGACTCGTTATTGTGATGGGCAGAATGGGAAAATTTGGAGTGCGGTGAAAAGTCAGTTTCCCACCGGCGTGAAAACAGGTTTACATTTCCCGCTCCCTAATTTCATGGAGGGTCAGGTTGCTGCTGCACCAGGGCGGGAACCTCATTTACATGCATTTGAATATCACGAATACTCATTAAAAACCCAGCTCGCCAGCATTACACCTCCACCCTTCCAGATCAAATGACCACGTCAGTGTCAAATTACATCGGCGTGAATCACAACCAGATTTGCGAACACGACTGAAAGAAAGTCACTTTGCCAAATCCAAGGCCTGATGGTGGGCCTGTGGCTGCACAAGACAGCAACAGCCTGAAGTGGGCAATGGTGCCAGAGCAATGGGTGACATTGGTGTCCACATGCAAACTAACGCTGTGCTCATACAGAGGACCAAAACTGCCTCTGTCCTCAGTTTAAGACATGCCCACTCTTTACATTGGATGCTGGTTACATTTCAAATTGCCGACCTATCCACACCTTCACTTTTAATCTCGGTGTATAAGACAATCCCCTTCTGAGGGATTTCTCAAGGCTTCAAACATCGATTTCTAAGCCGAAATCTCGGGGCTATCTATTTTCAATTTGTAATAACCTACATGATCTGCTCTAGGCTTGTGAATATATATTTAATGCACATCCTACACTCCTCCACCACACGCGATATTGTAGCAGGTCATCTCTACCTGGCCTGAGTGACCTGGGGCTGAATCTTGCCCTTGATGGGAGGGGGAGGCGGGACTGACCGACTCGGGAGCGAGCGGACAGCCAATCACAGCCGCTGAAACGGGCACCGCCGCCATTGTACGTGTGCAGACCAATTAAGTCCCGCCCAGCGTGATGCACGACGGGAAGCGTTATGCACTTCCAGTGCGGGCGGGGGGAGTCCCCAGATGTGAAGGAGCCATCTTTAGCGCATGTGCGTGTGAAAGAGCGCACATCTCTCTGAGGCTAAGTGCTGCCTCAGGGAGGTCACTGAAAGGATTTCAAAGTTTAAAAATAGAAAAATAATAAAATAATTAACCTGTCCCCCTCATGTGACAATGTCACATGAGATGGGACATGTTAATACAATACACAAAAATTTTATTAAACTTTTTTAAAACCGACATGAAACCTCATCCCACCGCTAGATGAGGTCTCATGTTTTTTCAGAATCCCGTCGGCGCTCCTGGCCTTCCCGCCAGCCTTAAGGTTGGACGGGCAGGGCCTTCAATTGTTTTAACTATCTTGTCAATGGTTCAATTGGCCATTGACAGGTTGGCGGGCGGACAGCTGATCGCACTGTGCCCCCGCCTTCCTGAATATTTAAATGTGAATGTAAACGAATGTGAAGGCTTGCCCACATGTCTGTCCTTGGCTTGCTGCATTGTTCCAGTGAAGCCCAACACAACCTGGAGGAACAACACCTCATCTCCCGACTAGGGACTTTACGGCCTTCCGGACTGAATATTGAATACAACAACTTTAGGTCGTGAGCTCCCTCCCCCATCCCCACCCCCGTTCTGTTTCCCCCTTCCTTTTTTTTCCAATAAATTATAAAGATTTTCCTTTTCCCACCTATTTCCATTATTTAAAAAAAATTAAAAAAAATAAAATATAAAAAAAAAACCCCACTAGAGCTATACCTTGAGTGCCCTACCATCCATTCTTAATTAGCACATTCGTTTAGATAATATCACCAACTTTAACTTTAACACCTATGTGTTCTATTGTACTATTGTCGTTGACATCTTTTGATGATCTGCTTCTATCACTGCTTGTTTGTCCCTACAACCACACCCCACCCCCCCCACCACCTCTCTCTCTCTCTATCTCTCCGCCCCCCCACACACACACCTTAAACCAGCTTATATTTCAACTCTTTCTTGGACTCGAACTCAAGTTCTGTCGAAGGGTCATGAGGACTCGAAACGTCAACTCTTTTCTTCTCCGCTGATGCTGCCAGACCTGCTGAGTTTTTCCAGGTAATTCTGTTTTTGTTTTGGATTTCCAGCATCCGCAGTTTTTTTTGTTTTTATCCTTCCTATTATATGTTGCCCAGAACTGTACATAATAGTCCAGCTGTTATCTAGTGAGCGTCTTATGTAAATTCAACATAACTTCCTTGTTCTTGTACTCTATGCCCCTATTAATAAAGCCCAGGATACTTTATGCTTTATTAACTGCTCTCTCCACCTGTCCTGCCACCTTCAATGATCTATGCACTTATACACCCAAGTCTTTCTGCTCCTGCACTCCCTTCAAAATTTCACCCCTTATTTTCTATTGTCTGTCCATGTTCTTCCTACCAAAATGCATCACCTCACACTTCTCCACACTGAACTTCAGCTGCCACCTATCTGCCCACTCCCCCAACTTGTCTATGTCCTCTCGAAGTTCTACACCATCCTCCTCAAAGTTCACAACATTCCCAAGCTTTGTATCATCCGCAAACTTTGAAATTATCTCCTGCAGATCAAGTTCTAGATCATTAGTATGCATCAGGAAAAGCAAGGGTCCCAATGCCGACCCCTGGGGAACTCCACTAAAACTTTCCTCCAGCCCAAAAATATCCATTGACCATTACTCTCTACTCCCTAGTTTTCAGCTAATTTTGTATCCAGGTTGCTACTGTCCCTTCTATTCCATGAGCAATAACTTTTCTCACAAATCTGTTGTGTGGCACTGTATCAAATGCCTTTTGGAAGTTCATGTACACCACATCAACAGCATTACCCTCATCGACCTTTTATGTTACCTCTTCAAAAAACTCCAGCAAGTTAGTTAAACATGATTTCCCCTTTAGAAATCCATGCTGGCTCTTCCTTCTCAACCCATAATTTTTCATGAGACTCCTAATTCTATCCCAGGTAATTGTTCTAGAATCTTGCCCGCCACTGTAGTTAAACTGACTGGTCTGTATTGACCAAGGGTATAATGTTTGCAATTCTCCAGTCCTCTAGCACCACTCCTGAGTCTAGGGAAGACTGAAATATTATGGCCAGTGCCCCTGCAATTTCTACTCTCACTTCCATCAATATCCTTGAATGCATCTCAGCCGGTCCCGGTGCTTTGTCAACTTTAAGTACCGACAGTCTATTCAACACTTCCTCCTTATCAATTTTGAACCCTTCTAGTGACAGAGTTTCCTCATCTGTCACCATGGCCTGGGTAACATCTACCTCCTTGGTAAAGCATGCAAAGTATTCATTTAATATCTCAGTCATGGCCCCTTCGTCCATGTATAAATTCCCTTTTAGGCCCCTAATCGGCCCTACTCCTCCTTTTACCACCCTTTTACTATTTATATGTCTATAGAAGACTTTGGGATTCCCCATTATGTTGGCTGCCAGTCTTTTTTCATAATCCCTCTTCGCCTCTCTAATATACTTTTTCATCTCCACCCTGAACCTTCTCAATTGTATTTTCTACCTGACACCTGTCATTAGCACACTTTTTATTCTTTATATTCATTTCAATCTCCTTTTTTATCCAGGGAGCTCTGGATTATTTTTCCCTACCTTTCCCTTTCGATGGAATATACCTTGCCTGTGCCTGAACCAATTTTTTTTTGAAGGTAGCCCATTGTTCAGTTACAGTTTTTCCTGCCAATCTTTCACTCCAGTCTATTTGGCCCAGCACCATTCTTACCCCATCAAAGTTGGCTCTTGTCCACTTAATTATTTTTATTCTGGATTGCCTATCGTCCTTTTCTATCATCATTTCTAAAACATACAATAAAATAATCACTGTCTTTAAATGCTCCCCCACTGACATTTGATCTACTTGGCCAGCCTCATTTTCAAGACCCATTATGTAATCAGATGGGGCCAATTAATTGAGAGTGATCAGAGGGAGAATGTCTTTCTGTGGAGAGGGAGGTGATTGGTCCAGGCATGTGATGTCTTCTAATCATTCTGACTCCAGCATATGTTTTGCTTTACCTGCATGATGCTTCTGTCCATAGTTGACACACGGACAGCTTTGGCTGCAGAGTGTAGTTATCATCTTCCTAGGTAATAACAGACAGGAGCAGGAGTAGACTGTACGGCCCATCGAGCCTGCTCCTCTGTTCCATATGATCATGGCTGATCTTGGGCTTCAACTCCATTTTGCCAGCCATTCCTCATATCCCTTGATTTTTTTGCTAGGCCAAAAATCCGACTAGTTCAGCCTTAGATATATTCAACGATGGAGCATCCACAATTCTCTGGGATAGAAAATTGCAAAGATTCACAACCCTCAAAGGTGAAACTTTCTCCTTATTTCAGTCCTAAGTGATCCAACTTTTATCCTGAGACTGGTTTCCTGTGTTTTAGATCCCCCAGCCAATGGAAACAGCCTCTCAGTGACTATCCTATCAAGCCCCTTCAGAATTTTGTATGTTTCACCCCTCGCTCTTCTAAACTCCAGGGAATATAGGTCCAGTTTACTCAGCCTCTCATCATTTGACAGTCCTCTCATCCCAGGGACCAATCTCGTGAATCTTTGCTGCACTGCCTTCAATACAAGTATATGTTTCCTTAAACACGGAGAATTCAACTGCACACGGTCTTCCAGGTTTGGTCTCACCAAAACCCAATACAATTGTAACAAAACTTTGTGGTTCTTGTACTCCAATCCCATTGCAATAAAGACCAACATGTGCTCCCTTCTTAATTGCTTTGTACCAGCATGCTGACATTTGGTGTTGCTTGTGCGCACACACACACAAATCTCTCTGAATATCAATATTTACAACACTGATGCCTTTTTAAAAAAATATTCTGCTTTTCAATTCTGATGAGCAAAGTGAAGAAGGACCACCCAGGACCTCATCTGTGCACCATAAATTTGCAGACAGGTCAGGGGTGGTCTGGTAGGTGGTGGAAAGGCTACCCAGGGAATTTAACAGACCCCACTCCTGCAAACCCATTGGTGAGGGCCTGTAAAATTCTGCCCTATATCTTCTCATCTCTGGTGCTATTCTCCTGGATCTATGTTTTGTCTTAGCCTTGTCTTCAAATACTTCTCCATAATGCAGATCGCAAAACTTTTTCCCAACTGTTGCCTAACTGATATTTTGGACAGATTTGTCATTTCCTTGCTTTTACATTCAATGTTGACAAATGTATAAAATTCAGAATCAAATTTCCCTTCATCACAGGCTTTTCACTTGTGAGCTAGTTCTAAAGATCCATTTATCTGAAATCATTCTCCAATGAGAATTTACAATTAAAGGTATATTTCCACTTTCTGCTTCTTTCCTCGAAACTTAATATTTTATATTGATCCGCATTGTCCCGTGTTTGTCACTATGTGGCCTCTAACCCAGAATGCCCAATAAAATGTACTGTTCTCTACAAGTCTCATGGTGAAACCCAACTTAGTTTAGCATCTTCCACAAATTCTGGTCCTCTTTCCATGCCAATTTAGCCAAAGTTGACCACATTACCTTCCTCTAGAATTCCGTTAAACTAATCAAGCCTTTTGAAAATCCAGATTAATACTGAGTCAGCTAAAGAATTAATTATTTTAAACTGACCGCAGTCTCAACGGTATTCAATCCACTAGGAATGCCTAATCAAAAAGGTTTTATAATTTCAATTAATGGATGCTTTATCAGTCATCAAATTGTAATCATGAATAAATGCACCTTATCGCCTCGCTACTTGATAAGGCATTGTGCATGAAGCATGACCTTTATCATTAGCAGACTTGTACATTTTGAATTGAGATATATGGGGGCATGAGAGAGTTAAAGCAACAATGGAAACAAAACACTTTCCAACAATAATGATATCAGCTTAATTATTTATCTTATTATTTCAATGCAATTTTCTACCATCAAATCATAGAAATTTATAACAAAGAATTTACCATAGTATCGCACTTTTCACAAGCTCATTACATTGCAAAATGCTTCACAGCTATTAATGTCCTTTTAAAGTGCTATAACTGTTGTTTAACATGGATGCCAATTGCAGACTTGCAGACTCTCTCCACAGGAAGGCCCCATAGACAGCAAAAGAATGAATGACTGATCTTCTTTTAGCAGTGATGGTTAAGGGAAGAATGTTGGCCAAGCCACCAAGAGAACATCATACCCTTCTTGCACCTTGTGATATTTCTTTAATTTACTTCTGGGTGGATAGAACCTTGCTTTGACATGTCATTGAAAAGTCTATTGATAGAATATAATCAATCCTTCCTTTCTGGGCTCCATTTGCTTTAATTCACACAGATGAGTGATTACCAAGTGAAATTAAAATGAACAAAATTAATTAGAATGGGGACATGTAAGAGAGAACTGTGAATTATTCTCAAAGATGAATCCCGAGGTACAAGGAAAACATTAGTGAATAATTGGTGGAATAACCGTTGAAGGACAATTTTGGTCAAGAATAATCCACCCACGTCCCCATGAAAAATCAGTTGCTCCTTTAGGGGTACTTTAGAGTTGGAAATAACTCCTGGTGAATGATGTGGGATGGTGGTCTTGTGATGAAATGGATAGTATCCCTGCTTCTGAGCCTGAAGCTCTGGGTTTAAGTCCCACTCCAGGACTTAATAGCCAAGGAGGGTGCATTCATAACATGGGCCAAATATGTTGAATACAAACGTGTAAATCTTTCTGACACATGCCAAAGGCAGGTGGAAGGAGTGGGAGAGATTCTATGTCAGTCATATGATGGAAAGTAATTGGCGCCTCTAACCATCACCATCCATAGCTCCAGATTACAACATGCATGGAAAGTGTATGTTACCCCTGATGTTCAGGCCAATAGTCATCCCTCAATCAGCATCACAAAAATAGATTATCTGGTCATTCTCACATTCTTTCTGGGAGCTTGCTGTGTACAAATTGACTGCGATGTTTTCTACATTACGATAGTGAATATGCTTAAATGTTCTTTATTGGCCATAAAGCACTTTTGAGGCAAATTGGTGCTATACAAATGCAGGCCTTTTTCTTTTACTTAACCTCTTATAAAGGACCCACCTGACACCCAACTTCTTTATCCTTGAAACATGTTCTAGGTTTCTATAATCGTATAATGCTCCAAGTACTAAATGTGACCAACCTATAGTACAAGTTCCAACTGCAAGAATTAAAAGTTATCTTGTTTTTAAATATACATGTGGCCTTCTTATTAGTTCTAAAGTTTTATTTTTTGAGATTGACATGTCACATGGCAAATTGTGAAAACATCAACTGATTATTAAATAACATGTATAATCTGAGTGTGCCCTTCCATAAGGACATCGTTACAATGATAACGGTGATATTTTTAACAATCTACATTATTTGACTTTTTGAACAATGAAATAGGCTGATACAGAATCGTATAAAAACACCCAGAGCGTTCACAAATCTCACAGACGTCCTGACAAGCGCCTGACAAGATGAAGTGGCTCCTCATTACACTCGCCTGCATTCAGCTCTCTGAATGTTTAGTCAGGTAGGACAATACGCAGTTCTGATGAAAGGTCAGGTATGTACTGTGCAACTGTCCGGAGTCTCAACGCTAGCTCAGAGTTGGAGACATTCGTGGAGAGTCACAGAGACCAGGGGAATTTCACATTGGAAGTTGAAACTTTCCAGGCAGTTCCCACTAGCTCAGTGCATGAGGACTTCTACAGAGTCCCGAAGCGCATCTTTGGTCGTATGTTCTGCCTCCGACAATCCTGAGAACAGAAGATTTTGAACACAAATTTCTTGCATCTAAATTTGTATTCTTATGTATTGTTTCCTGGTCCTGCATTTTCGAGAAACATTTTTATGCAAACAATTTTATTTCAGAATTCCGGCATCTGCAGTTTTTTGATTTTATATTAAGATCAGTGGGTGATGGTATTTGGTTCTCTTTCCTGTTAAACATTTCCAGATGAAATATTTCCCTACCGTTGTTGTGTTCTGTTAGATTATTCAACATATTTTTATCAACATATCTTTAATCTGGTGATGGTTTACCAGCTCCTGACAATCTCCTTCCAAGCATATTGCAGAGGAAAATATAGCATCAGCACAAAATAGTCAAAACCGTCCCCAGCTTTGAATTGTATGACATGCACTTGACTAACAAATACAGCAACTTAATATTTTCTTGGTCAGTCTAAATTTTCTATACTTTCCCTTGCAGGTCCCACAAAGACACCTTGACCCATGCGCTGGGCTTTTGCAAAACCCTTCCCCAGATTGTGATCACTACTCGAGAGCTGCCCCCAGCCCCTCCACTACACCACCCACATGCCCCCACCCCCCACAATGACTACCTGGCTTCTGGGAAGCATCCCTGCGGGTCCCTGGCAAAAGCTTCCTGCCTCCCCAATTGCTGCTGTTGACCGGGCAGCGATTCCTGCTGGAGTTGAGTGGCAGTCCGAGTCTTCATTTGGAAATGAGGCCCAAGAGTTCCAATCTCTCCAAGCCTCAGCATGCCAGTTTGCCACTCTCCACAGATTCCCCCAATCCAATGCACTGAACCTACACCGAGTTATTGTTCCGTATGCAAACATTTCAGTTAATGAGCTGTTTTGAAGCAGGAGTTTTGCAACTCTGACGTTTATAACCGTTATTACAGTGCTGGTTCACAACCTCTAGTTTTATTAAAAGGCCGGAACATGTTGTTCACAATGTCGATTCAATTCTTACTGTGTGGCCTGTTTATCTTCACAGGGTTCCCTTGAGGAAAGGTAAATCTACCCGCCAAGTTCTTAAAGAACGTGGGCTTCTCGAGGAATTTCTGAAGAACAACCATTACAATCCATATTCCAAATATGCAGGGCCCTTCAACACCCAGTCCATGGCTACGGAGCCTCTTTTAAATTACATTGACGTAAGTAATCTTTTCACTTTTGCTGAAGCAAGAGGAACAAATTCAGGGGGAAATCTAGCGGCAACTTCATCAATTGCAACTGGAGTCAGATCCTATAGGACATGGACATATGTTCATGTCCTATGACATATAAGATCCTGAGGAGCCTTGACAGGGTGGATGGGGAGAGGATATTTCCTCATGTGGGGGAATCTATGACTAGAGCCACCTTTTAAAAGTAAGGAGTCCCCCATATAGGACAGAGGTGAGGTGAATTTTTTTTCCCTCAGAGGGTTGTGAGTCTTTGGAACTCTCTTTCTCAAGAAACAGAGGAATCAGAGTCTTTGAATATTTTGAAGGCAGAAGTAGATGGACTCTTGGCAAGCAAGGAGGTGAAAGGTGTTTGGGGGTAGGCAAGAATGTGGATTTGAGGTTACAATATGGTGGAAGCAAATGAATGAACAAATATGGCAGATTAATGAGAACAGAGTGGCAAATAAAGCCACTCCATTTTAGCTGCTCCATCAACCGGAGAGAGCTAACACTGGCCCACCACTGAAGTTGGAAGCATCCTTTGTTCCAAGGAGTGGAGATCCTGGTCTGGGATATACGACTAGTGAAGATCACTCAGATAGGGTGGGGCCAGGTAGAAGTTGTTTGCAAATGTGAATGAGGAAGCTGACAGCTGGGAGGCAGTGTAGTTATGGCAAGGGCAGAGATGTGAGCATTCAGGAACTTGGAAGCAAAAGTTAAGCTACAGAACACTAAACTAACTAAAGCTTGTGAAGATGGCAATAGAGACAGTTGAGAATTGGATCCTGAAGGTGATGAAAGCAATGATGAGGGATTTTGTGCCTATGGGAGAGACAGGCCGGGTGAAGTGGGAACCATGAGCTGTCTTGGTGATAAGCATAAGATAATCAGGTCAAAGTTGAGCATAACACAAAGTTGTACACCCTCTGATTAAGCCTGGCTGGACAGATTTGAGTCAGATTTGCCAGCACGAATCCAAGAAAGTCACTTTGCCAAATCCAAGGCCTGATGGTGGGCCTGCGGCTGCACAAGACAGCAACAGCTTGAAGTGGGCAATGGTGCCAGAGCAATGGGTGTCATTGGTGTACACATGCAAACTAACGCTGTGCTCATACAGAAGACCAAAACTGCCTCTGTCCTCAATTACACGGGTCTTTTTGTTCCTGTGACAGAGTGTCCAGGATTGCCAGATACAGCATATGGAGGAAAATCAGGCAGATTCCTATACAGTTCACACATAGGTCCTTCCAACCTCATTTGTTTCTATGAACTTCACCGAGACTCTCCAATACACCTCTGCACAGGAATGGGAAAATCTCCCCAATGTGTCTACATGTACAGAAATGCCGAATTGAGTCAATTCTAACTTATCTTGTTACATGTATTAAAATATTCCTACAGCTGTCTTATTTTGGAACAATCAGCATTGGAACCCCACCACAGAGCTTCACCGTCATCTTTGACACTGGTTCATCCAATCTTTGGATCGCATCAGTTTACTGCAGTATCCAATCATGCAGTAAGTATTCATAGGGCAGAATTTAGCCCCTGTCGGGTGGGTTGAGAGGGGGCAGGTGGGAGAGGGCAGGAAGCCAGAGCCAATTAAGGCTCGCCCAGCGTGAAGCGTGAGTGGCAGCTCACAGCGCTGCCTGTGTGTGCCGGGGCAGGGACTGTAAGCACAAACTTCTCACATGTACACGAGTGCTTGCTTGCAAAGCTCGCTCAGGCACAGAGCTGCCTCACGGAGATGGAGACTTTTCAGACAAACAAATAAAGGCACATAAAATGTTATAAAACATGTCCCCTCCTGTGACTCTGTCACATGAGCAGGGACATGGCATTAATTAAATTTGACAATTTGTATTTTATTTTCAATTGCTTTTGGAAACCTCATTCCGCCCGTGGATGAAGTTTCCTAAAAAGTGCAAAGGCCGCTTGGCCTTTTCGCCTGCCCACCAATTGTAAGAAAGAGGGGTTGACCTAGGTGTAGTTGGATAACAGGCATCACAGGGAAATTGCAGGTGAACTGTAGTGAGTGTGAGGATGGCACAAGACTTGACAAGTGTGACATACCATGACAGTTGATCTCCTGGTAGGAATAATAACAAGCAGCAGCAGCATGACACCTACGAAGGATGCTTAATAAAAGAAACTAATGCTTCAATAAGTGTTCTGGCATTATGTGACTCATGGGCTTTCACCCAGAGAATTGGGTTTGATTATAGCCCGCGCAGGGTCTGCCATAGTCAATGGGTAGCATTTGTTCTTCCACAACAAAAGTCTGTGGCTTCAAGTCCCATTCCAGAGATTTGAACAGAAAAATCTGGCTGACACTCCAGTGCAGTCCTGAGGGAGTGCTGCAGTGTTGGAGGTGCCATTTTCTGGATGAGACTTAAAACGAGGCCTCATATGCCTTTCTCAGGCAGAAGTAAAAGATCACATAGCACTGTTCGAAAGAAGAGCAAGGGTGTTCTTCCCAGTGTGTTGTTCAATATTTAACCTTTATCCAAACCACCAAATCAGATTATCAGCTCATTATCAGGTCATTACCACATTGCGTTTTGTGAGAGCTTGCTGTGTATAAATTGGCTGTTGCCTTTCCTACATTACAACAGTGACTACACTTCAAAAATACTTCAGTGGTTGTAAAGCAATTTGGTATATTCTGTGGTTGTGAAAGGCATTATATAAATGCAAGTCCTTTTTTCGTATTGATGGGACAAAGGCCTCCTACATGAAATCAACTTGGCTAGTCTAAGTAGTTTCTTAGTGATCATGGACACACGGGAGAACACTGCAAAAGTATGAAATTAATTGGCAATCTCACAAAGAGAAGCCATATGATGACAGTGTCAAGAAATATAAAATGGTACATTAGTGAATTGCAGCAGAGTCCCATTGATGGTATCTTTCCTCTAATGCTAACCCGTGTAACTTGAACCTGTGAGCTCTTGATAATAATGCTGGTTGCCTGATATGTAACGTAGTTCATTCACCAGCACCAATATCCCTCACATAAATGAGTGTAAAATTCAACAGAAACAAATAGTACTACAAATGAAGAATTAGAAAAAATATTTTTGGTAGGATCTATGCACGACCCAGTAGTGGAATAAAATAAGCAAACCATTAAATCGAATACTATTTTTACAGAAAACCACAAGAAATTTGGCCAAGCAAATCATCAACTTATCAGGCAACAAACCAACCACTTTCCATTCAGTACGGTTCCGGCAGTATGACTGGGATCCTGGGCTATGACACAGTCACTGTAAGTACATTGTAACTTATACTAATAATGTTATAACAAAACAGTGTCAAAATTCTTCAATTGCCCATTCAAGTGTGGGTTTGCTGACTATTAATATCTTCTACTATCAGATCCCAGCCTTCAGACTGACCAGAAACTTAACTGAACCAGCCACATGAATACTGTGGCTACAAGAGCAGGTTAGAGGCTGAGAGTTCTGCAGTGAGTAACTCACTCCCTGACTCCCCAAAGCCTGTCCACTATCTACAAGGGGCAGGTCAGGAGTGTGATGGAATACTGTCCACTTGCCTGGATGAGTGCAACTGCAGCAACACTCAAGAAACTGAAGCCTATTTATCAGCACCCCATTCACCACCTTAAACATTCACTCCCCGCACTACTGGTACACAGAGGCAACAATGCATACCATCTATAAGATGACACTTAGCATCTCACCAAGGCTCCTTCAACAGCAACTTCCATACCCTCAACCTATACAATCCGCAGACGTGTGGGAACATCATCACCTGCAGGTTCCCCTGTAAGTCACAGGCCATCCTGGCTTGAGCTACATCAATGTGCCTTCACTGTTGCTGCGTAAAAATCCTCCCTAACTCCCTCCCAAACTGCACTATGGGTGTACCTACACCATGAAGACTGCAGCAGCTTGGGATGGCAGCTCAACATCAGCTTCTCAAAGGCAATTAGGGGTGACAAATAAATGCTGGCCTTGCCAGCGATACTCTTGAATAAAAATACAGAAAATTTCTTTTGTCCAGCAGTTATATGTCCTGTAACAAAGAGCTAAAAATCATTGGCCTATCATTTTCACCATTTCTGAAATTGCAGATGATAACAAGACTAATGAAGTTGGTGGTCTCCGATGACATGAACATGATAAACTACAGGAGGATTTCAATAGCTTCAAGGATGTTACCAACAGTTTTTTTTAATTCTAATATCTTTCAGGGTTCGAGTCTCATACTCACCCGGAACCCCAGGTGGGGTACACATGCACTGTTTGCTACATAGCCAAAGAGACATCAGGTTCCTGTGAGGTTAGGGGTTTTCAGAAGCAGCTGTGGATTTTCTACCCTCATATCAATAAAAGCTGTTGCTCAGTTAAAATTGAATTTTGTAGCTTTGTAAAGTGTCAGCCCAAGGAAAACCAACCATCCCATCATGTTAGACTTTCTCATTACTGTTGTATTCATTAAATTAAACCCATGTATGAACTGGCTAACAATATGGTTTATTGATGATTCTCAGTAGAATAGTTCTTCAGAACATGTTAAATTTCCTCTTTCTTCTAGGTATCAAGCATAAGTGTCAAACACCAGGAATTTGGGTTAAGTAAGACTGAGCCTGGACGCTCATTCTCCAATTCTCTATTTGATGGGATCCTGGGGCTGGCCTATCCAAGCATTGCATCATCTGGCGCCACACCCGTGTTTGATAACATGATGTCTCAGGACCTAGTGAGTCAGGACCTGTTTGCTTTTTACCTGACCAGGTAGGTTTACTGACATTACAGTAACTTCCATTTCAATAGCACCCTACATAGTATGGGGATTTACTTAAGGTCACAGCAGAACATTCTTTCTTGAAAGTTGATGAATACAATGGTCCTTCCCTGCCCTTCTTTGCATTTTTCCAGTGACGCTAATGAACCGTTTTCATATCAGGCAGACCCTGTGTCTTCTAGCAAGGTTCTGAGCACGTCCAACTGGATCCCAGTGGGCAAATTCAACTCCTTTCCAGTTATAGAAGGGAACTGGATAATTGCAATCTCGTTCAGGGAATTTGGAGTGAACAATGTTGAATTTCAACCAACACAGTGTAGATCAAGTGTGTGTTTTCTTTTCTTTCGGAAAATATTGACTTTGGTCTGATTCTCAGGGTTAATGATAACACATTGTGTTACCTCGAAAGAAAAGATGTTGCTGCTCAGGATTTTTGGAAGTTCTGTTTATTCTCATTTCAATGTCAGACAGGCCATTGCTGAAATTAACATTCTAGTTGAATTGTTTTACAGACAGCCTGGTGGGTCTGGAAGTGAAGTTGTATTTGGTGGAGTCGATCCAAACCACTACACAGGTCAAATTAACTGGGTGCCCGTCACTCAACAAACCTACTGGCAAATCAGCTTGGACAGGTAAATGACCAATCCATTTTACAACTGGCATAGATTCTGTAACAATCACATTGCACTCAACATTACAAATCATGTCTTTGATGTGGAAATGTCAGAGTAGTTGTCGAGTTACTGTGTAACAGTTTTCAACATTCAGGAAAAAACACAGGGAACGAGCCAACAAATGGATAACTTCCACATCACAATTAGACCATTGTTTAGATCCAGCCTGAGCGAACAAAAACTTAATGTATCTAAGGGTAAACTTATTGCAGAACGTTACAAAACCGCACTCTCTCAGAGACCTTGGCGAAGCATGTGCCAACTATTGAAGCTGCATGATTTGCTGTCCATTAAAATGAATCGATTAACGTTAAGGAACAGGGAATTGGATCTGCTGCCTATTCATGTGTCAAGGTACAAATTGCCAGGAAAATGTGCTGGTGTTTTCTACAGTCAGCCGGTGGTCCCTGCTGCCATGTTATAACCCAGGTGACAAAGTTTAAGCTGAACCCTCACAAGAATGTAAATCATGGGCTGAATAATGGGGTCCGGCCGGCAGGTGGGCGAGGGGTGGGCAGGAGGTGGTGGGAAGGGGCGTATAAAATTGCTGCCTTTCCCGGCACCAATCTACCCACCCCCAAACCCACCGTAATTTTACACATCAATGGAGGCAGTGGGTAACCCACCCACCCTTGAGCCAATTGAAATCCTCATTAAGGGCCTCTTTCCACCCCACTGCAAATTTTCCCAGGGCGGGCAGAGGTCTGAGTGAAGTTTGAAGGTCACCAGGTCACATTCCTGAGGCATTTGGAAGGGGAGTGGTGACGGGACAGCATTCCTCCTTTACCGGCTGCTTGGGTCCATTTGGGGGGTTGGGGGGGTGGATTCCCACTAAAATCAGATGCTACCTCACCCTTACCAACTGCAAACCAACCACTTTCAGGTTTCCTCCCTCCTCCATTCTGCGCACTCCAGCCCCCATTTCTCCTCACTGGGGCCAACTAGCCTAGACCCCCCAAAATCCAGGCAACGTGTCTCCCCTTCTAGCCCCATTGCTGATCTCCACTAGGAACTAGATGCAGTGCCAGCAGTGGCCACTATGGTGGGATCTGTATTAGGGGGATGCAGCAGACCAGACAAAATTCCATTGATTTTTGGCAGGAGCGGACAATCCTGGCAGCAGGCGGGGCTGGAAAATCCTGCCCGTGATGTCATTGGAACATCTAAAATGTTTAAGGGGCTTGGCAGAGCAGATGCTAGGCAGATGTTTCTGCACTTGTGGAAAGTACAAAATTAGTGGCTAATGCCTCAGAATAAGTAGACGGCCAAATTGGACTGGAAGAGAAATTTCTTCACTCGAAGAGTGGAGAATCTTTGGAGTTAGCCCAGAGAGTTGCATATGCTCAGTCATTGGGTATATTGAAGAGAGAGATTGGTAGGTTTTTCTATACTAAGAGAATTATGGTTGTGGGGATAGTGTGAGAAGGTCGAAATGAGGTCAAAGATTTGCTATGATCTTATTGAATGGCTGAGCCATTCCGAAGGGTAGTACTGCCTACTCCTGCTCCTATTTTTTATGTTCCTATGTCATTGTAAAGAGGTGGGACCAGTGATCAAAACCTTGGTCAAAAAAGGTGGAGTTTCAGGAGTAGGTTAAAGGGAGCAAGAGATTTAGAGGTTTATGGATGGAATGGGTTCAATTAATTCTAACCGCTTTTTGCTTTCAGTGTGTCAATCAATGGGGAGTTTGTGGCCTGTAGTGAAGGCTGCCAGGCCATCGTTGACACTGGTACTTCTCTGCTCACTGGCCCCAGTGAATCCATCAGCATTATCCAGCTAATGATCGGTGCAACTGAAGGATACGGTGGCCTGGTAAGCTTCCATGGAACACACCAAGTTTTATAATCAACCAAAGGAGATTCTATTCATGTACTTTTCATTTTGTAGCATTTATATGATGATGATTTATTTAAGAGTTTAATTTTTTTGAAAAAGTTTGAAAACCTGAATACATATATTGGCATTTCTCTTCCATTATTCCTTAGTATCACAGAACACCCTTTCGAGGTACAATATGGGGAGAATGGGTAATAATATAGATTTGCTTCCTGCCTTTCACTTTCACATTTGCATTTCAAGTTTGCTTACACTAAAGAGATAAAAAATTCCAGCCTTTGCTGTAAGGACCCTATGTGAAAGGTGTTTTGGCAATCAGGATCAAATTCCTTAATGGACATTGTATCTCAGCGCAAGCCTTGCTCTAATTTACCAATTGGTAAGTTATAAATAAATTGTAAATTATAACTCTGGGAGGCCACAGGATATGTGGTGCGTGCCACAATAGTGCAGTATTTGCAGTTCTTCTGAGGATAGGGCTCAGGCACCTTGTTGGGGTAGAGTAGAGGGGCTTTTAACTCTGCTGTTCCCGACCATGGAGTGCTTGGATGCTGACGGATACCTGAAAACCTTACATTTCCTAGCACTAACATCTCTCATCTCAATAAGCATGACTATTAAATTTAAAGATTCACAGTGGTGCCCTGGTATCCAACTTTTGTAGATAGCTGCAAGGTCCAAAAGGATTTCAGTTGAAATGAATACATAGGACAAAGGTCCATTGAATATCCACTGTAAGACAGAGGAAGTATAACATTAAGGCTACAAATTCGGCAGGTCCCCATTTGGTGTTCAGGATCTTGTGAATGTGGATCTTCCAGAAATTTCAAACCGGAACATTGATGTAGGAGGATTTTGAAGAGGGATGGTCCATTTACATCCACTAATTCCAACCTCTCAAATGGATCGGCAATGCTAGGACACCAGGAGAAACCAATCTGGTAAATGATGGGTGTGAATCCCACATCGTGACCTGGTTGGTAGCTTGCCTGTTCCACTGCAGGAAGCCTTGTGGTGAAAGGTAGAACTGAACCTTACCATTACAAACTTTACATGCTTCTATTTATAGAACTAAACATGCTTAAACATTATAAACATGCACCTCAACACCCAACAACCTCAGTTTCAGTCTCCTCCTATATATAGGAGCACAATTAAATCCCCCAGTTAATAGCCACCAGCTGAATACATTGAATTCATTATTTTATAATTAACATTGAAACCCTAAAGAAAGTTTTCTATATGGCGGGGGTGGGGTTGGGTTTCCCAGTAAATCATTCTTCTTAAGCCTAGCAAGTAAGAGCTAATTTTCCAGTCTTCAGGGCCAAGTTGGATTCATCAACAAACACTTAGTGGTCAGGTTTCCTGCCAATAGGTTGCAGGGAGCTTCCCACAACCTCAGCAAGTTCACTAACAGGAGCGTCTCAGCACCTGTGCTGCAATGTAAACCACACCTACTTTTAAACATGTCCAACTGCACATCCAATAATGGCATCTTTGATTTTACAAGTTATACAAGTATTTCTTGCAAGTGCTTCTCCAAGAACACTCTGCTCACAATCATTAACAAATCCTTTGCCTGTTTTACAGTCCTCCATCAACTGTAACAATTTGCCCTCCATGCCTGATGTAGTCTTCACAATCAATGGAATTGACTATCCCCTTACTCCATCTGAATACACACTCCAGGTATGTAATTGGATGAATTTGATAAACCTGACTTTGAATGGCTTGGCTGTGTTCTCTGACTTCAGTATCCAGTAAAATTGCTTGTCAGCTCACTTCAAGAGAAATTAAGCAGAAAATGAATTAAAATGTACAAAATGATCGGGTGAAGTAAATATATTACAGTTAGTGATAAGAATAAATTTTCATATCAATTAATAATGCAAGGGAGGGTCTTTTTTTCATGAATTCTTTCGAGATGGATGTCACTGTCAAGGCGAGCACTTATTGCCCCATACTCAATTGCCCTTGGGAAGGTGGTGGTGAGCTGCTTTCTTCAACCACTGCAGCACCTGTTGTGAAGGTATTCCCACAATGTTGTTGGGAAAGGAGTTCCAAGATTTTGATCCAGCAGCGATGAAGGAATGGTGATATATGTCCGAGCCAGATGGCATGTGATTTGGAAGTGATGGTGTTCTCGTGCAACTGCTACTCTTGTCCTTCTAGATGGTGAAGGTTTCCGCTTTGAATCGTCTTATTGAAGACGACTTGACAAGTTTCTGCAGTGAATCTTGTAGATGGTGCTCACTGCAGTCATGGTGCGCTGTTGGTGGAGGGAGTGAGTGGCCTATCAATCATGTGGACTGCTTTGTCCCAGTCCAACTGTGTTGTCACAACTGCACCATGAAACGTGTAGTGTAGAATTGTATCTGCAGCACAGCAGTGGCCCAGAGACTGATGGACCAAATGATTTACATTTGTCTTTGCTCCATTAAATAGAAACATCAACCAATTTTATTTCAGCCCATTATCCCTGTGTGAGACATAATGTTTCCCAATTATCCAGTTTTGAATCATCAGTGATTAAACATAATTCATCCATTATTAGGTTTCACCAAATCATCACTCTCAATAGTGAAACATTGCCAATTGATTCATTTTTCTAGTGTTTCTAATAGAAATTTATTTTCTCATCCCATTATATAACTTCTTGACAAGCTATTTGACAACTGTGCTCTCAAATGAGAAACTTTCTTTACTCCTTTAACCTGGAAAGTTAGTGGGTGATAATTGACTGGGAAAGTTGGTTACGGCTGACAAAACAGAATCAAGAGCAGAGATAAATTGTTTGCAGTTCATTAGTTTGATTTGAGTAAACATAGAGTAATGACAAAAGAGTAAAACATGGCAGGTATTTTCAGTTTTTATTACTATACTTACACAAGGATCAGTATTTGCTATGAAGTAGTTCTGGGGAACTAACTCTCACACTTTGCATCCCTTCCAGGATCAAGGTACTTGCATAAGTGGATTTGATGGGATGTATCTTCCAAGCGCTTCTGGAGGCCTCTGGATTCTGGGAGATGTCTTCATTGGACCATATTATTCCATCTTTGACAGAGGAAACAATCGTATGGGCTTCGCCAAATCTACCTAATTTACTTTCCAGGATTTAATTTAAAGCACATTCTGATCCCATTTTGAGGTTTTGCTCATTCATTGGCGATGATTAAAGTAGTGGGCCATAAGGTAACACAAGGTGAAAACCTAGGAAGTCTCCAGTTCAAGAGTGCTCAAGGTCATCTGATTATGCATGAGATGCAGCAAGGAGGAACTCTAAAATAAAGTCAATGAGCTGGAACCTTTTAATTACATTTGGATGAACCCTTACCACACTGACCCAGACATTCAACAAAATGGCTCGACAAAATGTGCTTTAAATGGTTACTCTTACAAAGTCAACCTTGGATGATAAACCGCTTTGTGGATACACTAAGATTTTCCTTCTACTCTCAGTAGCCCATAATCCTAAATGAAGAGCTGCCTGTACTTTGGATTAATTGTTATGTACATTAGATCACATGTACAATGATCTATTCCGGAGCCATAAGCTGTCGAAATGTTTTGCCTTAATCTAGGCTTGTACATGGAAAGCACGCTAGATGAAGTTAGTAAAACACATTGCAGAATCATAGAATTTTTAGAGTGCAGAAGGAGGCCATTCAGCCCCTTTGTGCACCAGCTCTCTGGATGAGCAATTCCCTTATTACCATTCTCCTGCCTTCTCCCTGTGACCTCGCCCATGCTTCCTTCTCAGAGAACAGTCTGCTTCCCATTTGAATGCTTCAACTGAACATTCCCCCATCAGAGTCTCAGGCAGTACATTCCAGATCTTAGCCTCTTCGGCATAAAGAATTTTTTTCTCATGTTACTTTTGTTTCTTTTGCCAATTACTTTAATCTGAGGCCTCTCATTCTCGATCCTTTCACGTGTGGGGACAGTTTCTCCCTATCTACTCTGTCCAGACCATCATGAGTTTAAATGCAATATGTATGCAATGTCTCTGTCCATTATGAACAGAAGTGTGAACCATTCTTAATGTAGTAGATGAAGCATCTCCACATGATTTACCTACACAGATTGCTTGGTAAATTGGCACGTTGAATTGCCCATCATTATAAAAGTGCCTAAGTTTACTGCCTAAGCCGAACTTGTGACAATTATCACCATTGTGAATTTTACTAAGATCTTGCATCTTGTTGGTGAATGCCAGACTTGTTTTTATCTTTACTGAGAATCTTTTACTTCTTTATTAGCAAATATAATGACAATAAACTTTGACGAATTGCAAGCATATTGTCCGTTGTTTCTGTTTTGGCTCGCTATGATGGTGGGCTGCACTTCACTTCAGTTACTAACACATTAGTTCTCAGGCCTCATCTGAATAATGTGAGATGGCCCACCTCATTTTCATATGTAAGATGCTTATCACTTGTTTTAAGTGTCCACCAGGAATAGCTGAATAAATGGCCAGTCCTAATATCAAGCAGCACATTTATTCAGACCTCTTTGGGGCACAGAATGTTAGTGGCTGAAATTAGTCCTCTTTAATTCCATTTTCTGCCTGCAAAGATGATGTAATGTGGCCCAATTTCTATTCTCATAAGTCTAAAGTCGCCTATTCCTCTGCAACATTTCTACATTTAGCATGTTATGTCTCAAATTGCTTCAAGGCTGTAACCCAATAGACTGTTTGCTGAAAAAAATGATCTAACTTGCATTCAAATTCATCCGTTTTGTCATGCTATGACATCATGTTGACCCACAGTCTCATCCCTCGGTTTGGTGAAGGTTGCAGGCCACGCGCAAGCTGCACATAGTGACCATAGGAACATAGGACTTAGCAGCATGAGTCGGCCATTCTGCCTTTTGAGCCTGTTACGCTGTTCAAGAAGATCATGGCTGATCTGGTTGTGGCCTCAACTCCAGTTTCCTGTCTGCCCACCCTAACCCTTGATTCCCTTATCTATTAAAGAATCAGTTTACCCTGCCTTGAATAAATTCAATGACCCAGGCTCCATAGCTCTCTGGGGAGAGAATTCCACAAAATAATGACCCTCTGAGAGGAAAAATATCTCCTCATTTCAGCCCTAAAAGGGAAACCTCCCCATCTTAACCTGTGTCTCCTGGTTCTGGTCCCCTCCAGAAGTGGAAACATCCTCCCAGTGTCAAATTAACTAAGGATCTTATATCTTTCAATAAGATCACCTCTCGTTCTTCTAGACTGCAATGGGTATAGGCCCAACCTGTTCAATATTTTTTCACAGGATAAGCCCTTCATCCCAGGAATGAACCAAGTGAAAGTTCTTCGCATTCTTGGAATGCAATCATATATTTATTTAAATAAGGAGATCAAAACTGTTGACAGCATTCCAGAAACAAAAACAAAAGATGCTGGAAAAACTCAGCAGGTCTGACAGCATCTGTGGAGAGACTGACACAGTTAATGTTTCAAGTCCGTATGACTCTTCTGCAGAGCTAATGGGAAGTGGAAATGTAGTGAAATATATACTGTTTAAGGGGGGATGGAACAGGTGAAGCTGGATAGAAGACCAGCGACAGTTGGAGGCAAAGGAGAGGTTGCAAAAGATGTCATGAACAAGCATTCCACATGTAGTCTCACTGATGTCCTCTACATCTGCAGTAACACATCCTGACTTGTATATTCCATTCCCTTTGCAATAAACACCAACAATCCATGTGCCTTCCTCATCACTTGCTCTACCTGCACACTAACTTGTGGTGATTCATGTACCAGGACACCCAGACTCCTCTCTACCACCGGGTTATGCAATTTCCCTCCATTTTAATAGAATACCGCTTCTCTATTCTTCCTGCCAAAGTGGACAAGTTCACATTTCCTACATTATACTCCATCTGCTTTGTGTTTTGCCCACTCACTTAACCTGTGTATATCCCTTTGCAGACTCTCTACCTCCTCTTGATAACTTACTTTCCTACCTATCTTGGAAATTTGCAGATTTAGCTCTCCGAAATTTGGTCCCTTCATCTAAATCATTGATGTAGATTGAAAAATGTTCAGTCCCCATCCTGTGGCCCTCCTGTCAAACTGAAAAAGACACATTTGTCCCTACTCTCTGCCTCTTGTTCACAAACTAATCCTTTATCCATGGTAATATGTTACCCCTTATATCATGTGCTGTTATCTTCTGTAGTGACCTTTGATGTGGCGCCTTATCAAATGCCTATTGGAAATCCAAGTGCACCAAATCTACAGGTTCCCTGTTATCCACCTTGCTTGTTACTTACTCAAAAAAATCTCTAAGAGATTAGTTAAACATGATTTCCCTTTCACATCTCATGTTAACTCTACCTGATCAGATTATGATTGTCGAAGTATCCTGTTACAACGTTGTTAATAATGGATTCTTGCACTTTCTCTATGACAGATATTAAGCTAATTGAACTGCAGTTTCCTGCTGTCTGTCTCCCTCTTTTCTTGAAAAAAGGTGCTCTGCTTTTTAATTTAGCCCTGCGCTGCTTATAATCATAAGAAGCTGAACCTCTTTCCTAGCCATATCAATGCTGTTGGTACCAATGTGGATCACGCCAGCTGGATCTTCCCCTCCTCACTACAAGTTCCTCTCCAGCCCACAGCATACATCCCAAACTCTGGCACTGGGCGGGCAACACAGCTGTCTGGAATAGCGCTCTTGGCTGCAGAGGGCTGTGTCAATCCCCCTGACTACACAGTCCCTGACTCCCACTACATTCCTATTAACTGCCCAGCTTGAATGAATTCAGTGAAACATAGGCCTGAATTTTTCACTCTTCGGTGGTGGGGGTGAATCTGGGTGAGGCCACAGCTGGAGTAGTGTGTGCAGTTCTGGTTGCCACATTATAGGAAGGATGTGATTGCACTGGAGGGGGTGAAGAGGAGATTCACCAGGATGTTGCCTGGGATGAAACATTTAAGTCATGAAGAGAGGTTGGGTAGACTGGGGTTATTTTCATTGGAGCAGAGAAGACTGAGGGGTGACCTGATCGAGGCCTATAGGATTATGTGGGGCATGGGCAGGATGGATGGGGGGAAGCTGTTCCCCTTAGTTGAAGGGTCAGTCATGAGGGGGGCACAAGTTCAAGGTGAGGGGTAGGAGGTTTAGGGGGAATGTGAGGAAAAACCTTTTACCCAGAGGGTGGTGAGAGTCTGGAATGCGCTGCCTGGGAGGTTGGTGTAGGTGGATTGCCTCACATCCTTTAAAAAGTACCTGGATGAACACTGCACATGTCATAACATTCAAGGCTATTGGCCAAGTGCTGGTAAATGGGATTAGGTAGGTAGACCAGGAGTTTCTCATGTATCGGTGCAGACTCGATGGGCCGAGGGGCCTCTTCTGCACTGTGATTCTGTGATTCTGTGATTCTGTGATTCTGTGGGCTTCTCCAAAATGGTCTTTGTGTGCTCATTTTTTCCTGCAGAAACACTTCTGGTTCGAATTGAGAGTTTAGCGGGCCCTCAAGATTTATCTCTCCCAGCCAGCTTCTTCCAAGGAAACTCGGTCCCCTGCTCTGACATTACAAATAGGGGTCATTTTGCCGATGTTCCTCATACTGCACCTTGAATTATCATACCCTTTTCATATTTATTTCTTCTCCGATGTATGTCCTCAGCTTTGTGTCCGAAACTTCTAACTTCAAAGGATGGGTTCCTTTATTCAGATATCTAAATGTATGCTCTCTAATGATAGACATCATCGCTCCTGTATCAATTCCCATCTTACTGGGTTGTCCGTTAACTGTAATGTTTACTTGGATTGGTTCGGTTCTACCCTCTGTGAGGCTATATAATGAATGGATGTCTGATTCTATTTCTTCTGCATCATGTAGATAGTATGCAACATAGCCACAGTGTGCAGATGTTGGAGATAGTGTCTTCCATGGTGTTTGGCTCATCTGGTTAGCACATCAATGGCTTCCCAAAATTTGTATCAATTCATTACTATCCTTAAATAAGAACTATGGTGATAAAAAACAACATACACATGACATTGTAGCAGCAACATTCACAGCCAACCTGTGTATTTCTGACCCTTACATATCAGAAAAGAAAATCTGAAAGCACATGTGATCTCATTACATGAATCATCAAAATTTAAGCAACAATTTATTACAGATTGCAATGTCCTTTTTTTCCTAATGGTGTCAACATGCTATGAATTTTGGGACAAATGCCCATTCAATGGGTGCTTCACAGAGAAGTCAACTGACATTATACAAAAATAAGTTCAATGATATCCTGACACAAATTCATTGCTTATCAGTCTCTGAGGCTATATGTTCAAATTACAACACCCAAGTAATTAGACGAATCATTTATCATCAATTTGTAAATAGCATTTTAATATCTTTATCAGTTACAATTGTATTAATAAAAGTCATTGCTATTTAATTATGTGACAAATTGTAATTTTGGGGTTTGGGGTCATTTAATTAGGCAGCAATATCAGCTTCTCCAACAAGGTCATCATGTTTGATATCTACCAATTATGGAAAAGCTCTTAACTGCCTAATCTGTTATCCACATCTAAAGACAATGGAAAGGATTGATTTGGACCACTATAAAAGCAGCAACAACTAGAGCCCATTTGCTGGGGCATCTGATATTTCCCTTTTGGAGTCATTTCACTACACCAAGGGACAAAGATGAAGTGGTTGCTCTTTGCACTCGCTTGCATTCAGCTCTCTGAATGTTTAATCAGGTAAGAATCTATGATCGCAGTCTTGGTTCTGAAGTTAGATATGATATGACTGTTTCCTCACAGATGGAAGATGATAATGCCATCAAAATGTTTTGAGTTTGCCTTGAACATTTCAATTCTAAATCTCTCATCTGCCACGAGGAACATAGGAACAGGAATAGGCCATTGAGCCCCTCCAGCTTGTTCTGTCAGTCACTGAGATCACGGATGATCCTCTGACCTAACTCCATATTTTTACCTATATCTCTTAATACTTTTGGATAACAAAACTCTCTTAATCTCAGGTTTAAAATTTACAATTGACCTCGCACCAATTGCCACTTGTAGAAAAGAGTTCCAATTTTCTACCCTTTGTGTGTAGAAGTGGTTCTTAATTTCACTCCTAAAAGGTTTGACTCCAATGTTTAGATTAGCCCCTTTGTCCTTGACTCCCCAAACAGCAGAAATAGTTTCTCCCTATCTAACCTGTCTGTTCTCCTTAATATCTTGAAAACTTTGATCAAATTGCCTCTTAATCTTTTAAATTCTAGGGAATACAACCCTGGTTTGTGTAATGTCCCCTTAGCCCTTGGATTGCAGTTATTATTCTGGTAAATCTATGCTGTACTCCCTCCAAGGCTAATATATCCTTCCATAGGTGTGGTGTCTATATTACTCCAGGTGTGGCCTAACCAGGGATTTGTATAACTGAAGCATGTTTTGTACCTCCATGTATTTTAGTCCTCTAGATATAAAGGTCAGCATGCCATTAGCCTTTCTGATTATTTTCTGTACCTGCTCATGACAACTTCTTTATATTAACAATGCCTGTGAGCTTAATGGGCTGATTTGCCTTTGTGCCCAATCTACCTGTCAATTTCCTGGTTACATAGTTATAAAATGTCAATGAAAGATCAGAAAATTGGATGAGCAGGCTTCCATTAGCTTTTCCCTTAGTCCCTCATGCCTGGGGTGTTGCAGCCAACTGCATTTTGTGTACTAGGTAGCATACACTCTTTTCATATTGTAGCCTCAATAAGGCCCCATGACACATGAGAATTACTTAGAATACCTATTATATTTGAGAAGATACAAGTGGGCTTTTGCCATCAAAGTCCATTTTGAGTAGTTGGAAGGGGAGTTCCCTGTGTAATGGGGCTTCTAAAGATGAATAGGATTGATTTTCGTTCTGCAACATTATAGTTTTTTGCATTTCTAATAGATTGGCCAACATTGATGAAATTTGTCATGGGTATAGAATATTTTTTTGTGGGGGTCAATTTTGATGTAATTATTATGAGAAGTTTTTTTTTACCAATATCCACAAGGAAAAGCCTGAATATAGCAGACATTAAGTGAAGTGTCTATAGAACTTTAGCTGAACATGAACTGGAGAGAAAAAGGAGATTCAGTGATAAATACTACATTCTGGAAAGGAAAGAAAAATCCCTTTTCAGTGCTCCACAAACAATCAGCATGCATCTCAATCCATCAAGCTGTTATTTAAACAGCAACTGTCAGATATTGATAATCCCATTTTGGAAATAGTTGTGCTTATTATGGCCTAATCCTGCTCCTAATCTGTATGTTCTTTTGTGTGTATCCCTTCTCACATTAATCTCTGTTTTGTGTATATGCCACTTTTGTTTACGAAACTGAACATAGCCTGTGTGCATGACACTGTGAGGTGTAGAGAAAAATGTAGAAGGACATATTTGCCCAAGTGTTGACCCAATTTCACTCCTATCGTTGCAGAGTGAAACTATTTAAGGGTAAATCTGTCCGCAATATCTTGTCGGAACGTGGTTTACTCGAGGATTTCCTGAAGAAACACCCATACAATCCCCTTTCCAAATTCCGTGGACCATCCCAGCAGGACTCATCAGGGTGAACAGAGCCACTATTGAACTACCTGGATGTAAGTAATCTGTAGTGTTTTTAAGGAAGAGCAGCAAATAGAATAGAAATGGTCATCCTGATTGATTTGATTGCATTCTGCCCTTCATTAACCCTGCCACCGATATCTGAAATCTAAAAGTACAGCAAATATTGCTGGCAATCATTTTGCAATAGATATATTTTAGCACAGCGCTAAGAGAGTGTATCATTGAAACTGAAAATAGCCCCTTGCCATTCCTACATATTTCACTAAATGCTGATTTGCTCCCATTCCTCATTACGTGAACAAGTGGAATATTTGCCAAAAGTAGCCCAGTCGCCTTTAGAGATCTTTGTTAAGCATTTGGAAAACTACTTTGTTTTAATTAAACTGCAGGGGCAGTAAAATTGTAAAATGGATGCAAAGTTCGTTCCCATTATGGTTGGGTTAAACGCACTTCCTAAACTTAGCTTTTAGAAAACTCAATGCTTAAACACATCAGATCTGTAACACATCTCTACTGTACTTTGTCTGAGAACCAAATCCATTTCTAATTTCACATCTTCCTTTTAATTTCCTGACAGCTGTCATACTAAGGAACAATCAGCATCGGGACTCCACCTCAGAGTTTCCTTGTCGTCTTTGATACTTGCTCTTCAAACCTTTGGGTCCCATCGGGTTACTGCTCTAGTCCAGCATGTCGTAATTAAATCTAGACCATAGAAGGAATTCTCATAATGGCACATTTTGGTACACAGAACCTTGGAGGTGATGCAGTTAATTCTTTTCAACTCCAATTTGCTTCATTATGATTTTACAATGCAATTGTTAAGCACAAAATTCCCATTTAGATTCGCTGTTGTGTAATTCAAATAATTGGTTTCTTCAATTTCTTTAGCCTTTGGATCATCAGGAATAGTTTTTATCCAAAAGAAGGTGGGAGCTGGGTTGATTCAGGATCCAACTTTGTATGTTATAGCTTAGATCTCCAGGTCAGTAATCTAAAGCAGGAAGTCCTGTGCCTCTTATTTTCCCAAGCACGTTGTGTTCATGACCTACTACTGGCTGAGTCATCGATGTTACAACCAACCAATGAAATATTAGAAGGATGTAAATAATTTCCACAGATCAAGTTTTTATTTCCAAATGAATGAAACTGGGTAAACAAAACGGTTGCTATATGAGAACTACCTCCTGAATTGACCTGGAGCTGGCAGACCTGAGTTATACTGTCTGCCCAGTATTAGTGTTGAAGCAGGGAGGGGGGAATGGGCTCTTATGGTAATCCCGTAGTGTTATAGTCACCATTACTAATAGTCGCTTTTGGTATGAAATTTATTTGTAATTAATTGAATTTAAATTGCCCAGTTGTTGTGGTGGGATTTGATCACATCTCCACAACATTCGTCCAGGCCAAATTGTTGTTGTATTGAAATGAACACTGTAATCTAATGATACTAACAGGACAAGATGTGCTTTTCTTGTAGGTGATCATCGCAAGTTTAATCCACAAGCGTCCTCAACATTTCGCCTTTCAAACAAGTACCTTGCTATCCAATATGGTACAGGCAGCATGACTGGCGTACTGGGATATGACACTGTCAGAGTAAGTCAAACTAGCTGATTTCCCATGCCTGAGGACATGACTTATCTTTAATAAAGTCACAATGTCTCTGTCTGATCAGCTCACACTTGTTTAAGTGTTAGGTCACTCTCACCTCAGTCGCAGATTCAAATAGTAACTGAATGCATTTCAGAAATAATTCATTGGCTGTAAGACATTCTGGGATATCTGAACAACATCTGACGGTGCTACATAAGTAGCAGTTACTTCTTTCTTTAATTTACAATCACTTTCTGGTCCACCTTTTTTTGGCACATCATCCCCAAGATACTTTGGGGCCAGTATAACAGCATCTATCTAGAATTGGCCAACTATGGGTGCACACCTGGCCCAAACAGTCAGAAACTCTGATGCCCAGCTGGTATTTTGGGAAAGGTTATCCAAGGTTCCCCTGACAGTCCTTCCATTTGTTGTGGAAGAAAAGCCACTTCAAGTACGGAGATGGTTAAAGTCAGAAAATCTTTATTTTGAGCAGGGAACGGAAAGAGCTAAGCTATAGAATCTCTCAGAGAGCAGTTACAATAACACACATTTATACACAATACAGCTTCAGCTGGCTACATGGCCGAGTATATTTTGGCAGCTCATGGACTTCAAAGTGTCCCTGCAAAGCACATCACATCATATTCTCATAGTCAAGCAAGCTCATGGGAAAGTACGAAATGGAAAAAAATACAAAGATTATCGGCTACAGGAACTTCATCTCTAACAAATCACATTTAGAAAAACAGCCCAGGTGTGTCAGCAAAAGATTATGGAAAAATACAGCAAAAGAATCTGCTTTCATGAGTATAACAAAGTAATCTTTTATCCCTTTATTTCCCAAATCACATATCTTACTCAGCCTCTGGAAGAAGAGATGGTGTTCCAGAAAACGTTTAAAACATGATATGTTTCTTCAATGGCTTGGACCGGTTGGGACCACATCTGCCCATTTGGAGACTGCAGTGCCTCACCTCACTAGATGTGTTGGTGCCCTATGATGCACCAGAACCTGATTGAGACGTTGGAGTGGGAACTTCTGGTGTAGGGAGTCTCTATCCCTGTCTTCACACTCCCGAAGGCATTCATCTAGCAACGGGCAACAGGGGGTTCTACACCTTGCGAGGGCAATTTCAAACAGCAGTGACCAAGATACTGGCAGAACCCCAATGTGATCATTACTACCAGGCCTATGTTACTTGAGCTTCTGACAGAATGACCTACCATAAGATATTTAAACAGTTTTGGTTTCAATTAGGTATCCAACATTGATATCAGCCACCAAGAATTTGGTTTAAGCATCACTGAGCCTGGCAGTTTTCTTTATTATGCTGAATTTGATGGAGTTCTGGGAATGGCATATCCAAATCTTGCCTATGGAGGTGCCACAACTGTTTTCAAAAACATGATGTCTGAGCATCTGCTGGAGCAACCTGTGTTTGCTTTTTATCTGACCAGGTGAAGTATAATGTTCACGACTCCTAAATTAATCTTTTCATAATGAATATCCAACAAAATCTACACAATCATTGCCTTTGCTTTCCATTTTCTCTTTATCAACACCATTAATGTTATCAGCTGGATTTTTCTCTGGCATAATTCTGTAGGTGACACAGTGTTGGGAAATTAAGCAAGATAAGGATTGGAGGCCGGTAGTCAGATAACCTTCCCCATCTGCACCAGAGCAAAGTGTCTTCCAGCTCCCCCTGTCCCATCTGACACAGGGTCTTAGTCACTTGACTGTTGACCACTCAATGCATTTAAATGATGGTAGGGGACAGGGTGAGGGAAACCAGCCAATTTCCCTCTGTTCTGCTTTAGGTATGGCCAACCTCAACCTGGAATCCAGGATATGGCAGCAATACATCATGCAGCAGAAGTAGGAAGCAACTAATAGCTCTGTTAGGAGTGCAAAGGATAGCAGTGGTCATCTCCACATCCCTTTAGGCTCCTCGCTTTTCCTGGAGGTCCCACAGCCCATGAAAAGCCTCTCTTCCATAAATAAATTATTTTATGCCTTTGAATTTCTTTTCCCCTTTAAGAATCCTCTTCTGTTCTGTTCCAGATTTCCTACCTGCCTTGCACCAACAGTCATTCTGGGAGTCCATCCTGCCAACTTAGGCAGTGAACCTGCCCTAGCATTGATTCCAGCCCTGTACACTTCAATGAACAGAATCGTAGAATTAGGCAGCACAGAAAGAGATCAATCGGCCCATTGTGCTTGTGCAGGCTCTTTCAGGGAACAATCCAATTAGCCCCACTCCTTTGCCGTTTCCCCATAACCCAGTATTTTTTTTCCCTTTTCAAGTATGAGTCCAATTCCCTTTTGCAATTTTCGACTGAATCTCTTCCCTTCTGCTCAGGCAGTTCATTCACAATCACAACAAACAAAACCTGACTGGATCACAATGTAAATATTTAAAACCATGGGGATTTACACTCTTCTGTTGTAGGATTTAGCTACATCCTACTGTATAGTGTTTATATTCTCTAGGACTTACAGTGTGCTTTCCAGCATCTTCATAGCTACTATCAAACACATTTTTGACAAAAGACCATTCTTATATGATCTTTAAAAGGTGACAGAAATTGTGAACCTGCACACTTCCAGATTTAATTTCTTTTCACTTTTGATTTACAGACAGGATGGTGAGTCAGGAAGTGAAGTTGTATTTGGTGGATTTGATCCAAACCATTACACAGGTAACATCAACTGGGTTCCCGTCACTGTGGAAGAATACTGGCAAATCCTTGTGGACAGGTAAGTAAATGAAGATTAAAAAATTCTTATGTTCTAGAATAGAATTAAACTGCAAAGATGTTCTTTGTGCTGAGATAATTCATAATGATAAACAGATTAAGTGTTACACAGCATTTACCGGGCAGTTTAACATGATAGCATGTTAATGAAAAATATTAGGGATTAGATGGGAAATGCATAATTCAGAGTTATTCAAATTCAGATCAAGAAGAGATCATTTCAACTTCAATTTCTACTCCTTTGTGCTCACATGGTCTTCTACCCCATACCTCCTGATGATTCTCTACATCTTCCAAATCTACCAGATTAGAAGATCACACAGCATGATCAATTTCTCTATAACCCTCAACCCCTACTCAACTGACATTGATCCAGCTCCTCATAAAGACACCGTCCCCTATTCATGTTGGAGTTGCTTCAATGCAAGCCAATGACTACTGCATTGGTGGAGCACTTTTCACTTATTGGAACAACCAAAGGCACTATGCAGATTGAACAGTGGATGGAGCAGGTATTTAGGGAGTGATTAGAGGGAGGTATCTAAATGCACAGTTAAGGAATTGACTTTTGAGGATGAAGAAAGTTTGAAATAGAATTTTCAACAAAAGAAAAGCTATCATGAATCTGGCACCATCAGCAAGCATAAGATGCACAGTAAATGGGAGATGGAGCAGACAGTGCATGCTGTTAGTGTTGGAGGAGATCACAATGATACAGTTAGACAAGGCCATGGAGGGACATGAGCATCAAGAGGGAAAGTTTGAAGGCAATACACTGGATGACTTAGAGTCAAATGCAAACCAGAAAAGTGAGAATCAAACTACACAAAGCTGGCAAAAGATTGCAAGACAAATAAAATTTTATAGTTGAGAGAATAATAAAAGTAGAGCAGCCATATTAATAAATTCAAAAGCACAATCAAAGTGTTATATTGTATATTTACTGGAAGTATAATGGCCAAATTCAATTTGGAAACCTTCTTGATATACAATGCATACAGTCACATATGTTAATCTCCATTAACAGTTGGCGTTTAGATTTCTAAAAATTGTCACGTAATCATGAATGTTCTTTTCCTCTCTAGTGTGAAGGTCAACGGCCAAGTAGTGGCTTGTGAAAGCGGTTGTCAGGCCGTTGTCGATACTGGCACCTCTCTGATTATTGGCCCTGTCTCACCGATCCAGAGAATTCAGCACGAGATTGGTGCAGAAGCACAACTTTATTCTGTGGTAACCTGCATTGTATTTTATCATAAGAAGGAGATGATTTCACCTTAAATCTTAAACGACACAAGGTCTTAAATACATTGTGCAGTTTTGGTCTCCTTATTTTAGGAAAGATGTAAATGCGTTGGAGGCAGTTCAGAGTAGGTTTACTAGATTAATACCTATAATGAGCAGGTTGTCTTATGAGGAAAGATTGGACAGACTGGGCTTGTTTCCATTGGAGTTTAGAAGAATGAGGGGTGACTTGATTGAAGTATACAAGACCCTGAATGGTCTTGACAAGGTGGATGTGGAAAGAGTGTTCCCTCTTGTGAGTGAGCCCAGAACTCGGGGTCATTGTTTTAAAATTGGGGGAGTTGGAGAAAAAAAAGTTCTCTGAGGGTTTTGCAACTTTGGAACTCTCTGCCTCAGAAGATGGAGGAGGTGGGGTCATTGAATATTTTTAAGGCAGGGATAGATAGATAGATTCTTGTTAGGCAAGGGAATCAAAAGTTATCAGGAGTAGATGGGAATGTGGAATTCGAAACTCAAGCGGATCAGTCATGATCTTATTGAATGGTGGAGCAGGCTCAAGGGATGAATGGACTAGTCCTGCTCCCATTTCTTATGTTCCCTAAATTAAAAGAGGCTCAGATGCATTCATTACAATAATTTACACTTATGCTAAAATTAAGGAAAGGCTCAGAGCAAACTGATAGTCAAGAATTCATTTTAAACATAAATGAGACCTGTGGTCCCAGATAATACCACTGTTAACCTCTTGTTTCTCTGTTCTACAGCTTGGTGTGGACTGTCGTAACCTGCCCACCATGCCCTATGTGACTTTCACCATCAATGGAATTGACTACCCCCTTTCTCCTGACCAATATGTGCTCCAGGTATGCTTTAACCCTTAGGCTGCCAGAATCTCCACAGCATTGTTCATCATCTCAGGATGTCTGATATTTGTAAAGGTTTCAGTGCAATGGCTGTACCTCATTTATATTTATACTTACCTGGAACTTTTATTCATTATTTCTTCCACTCCACTTTCTTTCACCAACATTAGTTGAAGTACAACTGCACAATTAGCTGAATAACTTCCCAAAGTTCTGTGAGACTCTGTCCCTTTAAATACAGTTCTGTGGCTACCTGCTGACCCTAGTACATGCTCCAATGGTTCTTGCTTAAACTGTGAGTCAGGACCGCACGTTTTGTTGAGTTAATCAACAGTGTACCACACTTTAGGCCAACTCTGTCTTTACCCGTTTGCACACATTCCAGCGCAGTAATCAGGAGTGGGGGCTCAGGCTGATTGGCCATCCACTCATAACATGTGGCAGTTCCAGCTGAATCATTTTCCGCAAATCACTAGCACACATGCCCTGAGAATGAAAGTCTCTGCCCGTTCTTCTTCAAATAAGGTTCTCACCCACATCACTCCTTGAGACAGCACCACCACCAAAAAGGTGAACTGTTAATTCATCCACTTGCCAAACATGCATTCTAATTGCATGAAATTTTCTGCTGTATTTGCCAATTGGCATTTTAGCTTCAAAGTAATTCATTGTGCAAAGTTCTTTTTGCTTTCTAAGAAATGTTAGAATGTTCTGGTCTTCATGATGTTTGGGGCAAATGCTTCTTCTCCTGCCTGCTAATGTAGTATGTTTGTATGTAATATAGTTTGTCATAAAAGCAAGTGCATTCTTATAAGCAAACAAATATAGGAAAACCTATTGATTTGTTCTTCATTACTTTACTTGCAGTACAATTACCATGGACACAAATATTGTCAAAGCGGATTTAGCACGATGGCAATTTCCGATTATGAAGACCTCTGGATTCTTGGAGATGTCTTCATTGGAGTCTACTATTCCATTTTTGACCGAGGAAACAAACGAATGGGTTTTGCCCGGGCTGTCTAAATTGTTCATTCATGGCTTTGTTTAAATTGCTTCCTCGACCTCTCCCCGATTCACATTTACAAATCTTCCCGACATTCCTCACAATTCCCAAATGCAACAGGCATCATGGTGGTACCAGTGATTTCAAACAATGTTAATAATTTACACAGATGAAGAAGGTATTTGATTTTAAACCAAGCAACATGCAGGCTGCCTGTTTGGCTCTGAATCTATTTAGTGTTGTACTTTGCAAAATATTATTGGAAAAAATTAATGGACAATATTAAAATATAAATATTAAAGTATCAGAAATGCATTAATAGCTCTGATCTCTTACTTTGCTATGAGCACTGGAGGTGGCTGAGATACACTCCAGTTTGTGCTCACACTACACAAAGATATCCGTGTGACTGATCTATGATAAATTCCCCAGACACTAGGAGTCAACTGAATACAGCTTTCAGCCAAATTGTATTTACATCTTTGGCTTTAGAGGAATAACTATTAATCTAATGTGCAGATTTTGAAATGGGTTTTGGCATCTGTAGCAACTTTGTTTAGGGTCAGAGTTCTCTGTTTGTTTTCTCCCATTTCTGTGTTTAAGATCGTGTTGCAGCTTTTTACCTTTGAACCTGATCCTAAGATGGCAGCTGCAGGTCAAGGCAAACCCAACAGTGCAGCGCTCAATAAACCCCGAACACAAAAAACAAAATACTACAGATGATGCAAATCCAACATAGAAAAACAGAAAATGCTCAGTAGGTCAGGAAGCAGCTGAGGGGAACGAAAGTTAGGGTTAATGTTTCAGGTCTATAACTGTTCATCCAAAGGGTATGTAACATCCTGGCCTGAAACACTAACTACATTCACAAAATTCTCATGCACCACTCAATCTATTCAATCGATTTTAGTTCATCCATCCAGCAAAGTCCTACATTTCCCCATTGCACCATCAAATGAGTTCTTCATTCATTCAAGTCTTTTTGCCTCCATCATTGTGTCTGTTCATGACTCCAAGCGTGAAGCAGAATTTACTGATAACATCCGTAAATCTACCTTGTACTAATTTGAGCATGTGTCCCTTCTCCTATTTCCATAGTTTACTTTAAGGTATTCCAGATAAGCTTCATTTCTCTGAAATCCTCTTCCCCCAAGTTGAGAAGTCCAAGGGGTAAATGTTGGTCCTTAACTCTTGGGCACTAACCTCCCAGAGCAGATTGTCCTCCAGTTCTAGGGCTCACCAACTTTTCAAACCAATGAAATCTACAGTAGAAGAGCAAAAATATCGGGAGAGCATCCTGAAGAAGGAATATTAATGCATGGTGGAAGGCATTTTAATTTTTAATCATCAGGCATCTCACCAAATTTCTTTTAAATGTTATTAGGTAAGATCCATAATGGGCTGTAGATTTGTTATATAAGGCTCTTTTATTTTCTTTGCCCAATATCCATTGAGCACTACCATTGGTGTGTGTGTGTGTGTGTGTGTGTGTGTGTGTATGTGTTTGTGTGTGCGTGTGTGTGTGTGTGTCAGTGTGTGTGTGTGTGTGTGTATGTGTGTGTGTGTGTGTGTATGTGTGTGTATGTGTTTGTGTGTGAGCGTATGTATGTTTGTGAGTAAATCCTGTGCATGTCTTCATATGCACATTGGCCGATTTTTTTTATGCCAGTTAAAACTTTGTAGAATTAAGAATTTAAAGAATTGAAAGAATTTTTAGAGAGCAAGCAAATAGAATCCTGCTTTGTACAAACTCCAATGTGAATGGTACCGATTTTAAAACACATATAATTGGTTTGACACTACATTGGATGTACACTTCATCTATCATTAATCAAAGTGATTTGAGGCTACTACCTTCAAGGTGCTTCACTCCAGAGTTAAATGGGGCCTTAGCTACAAGTTTGCACTGTGAAGGCTTTATTGTGCAGTGGGTTGTGTTCGTTACTAATGAATCAGAAGCTCTGGGGTCAAGTCCAACTGCAGCATTGGATAACCGAGGAAGGTGTGTTCATAATTTGACCAAACAGACTGATTATGGTCAGCCATGTGATGAAAGAATGTTGGCGCCACTCCCATCACTATCAATAGCTCCAGATTACAACATGCATGGAAAAGTACATGTTGCTGCAGCAATTCTGCGTCACCGATCTGGAGCACACCATTAAAGGTTTCATACTGGAGCTAGTTCTACACTATTGTTAAATTTAAAGTGTGAATCCACCCAAAGATTCACCCATCATCAGAGGGAGACAAACACTACAGCTAAAACCTCCAAGAAATCAAAGCTCTGTAAATTTCTTTCCAAATCCAGGGATAACCAAGTGGAATTTGAGGGTTTTATCCGATCTGACAGAGCACATTATCCAGCTGTGGCCAGTCCAGAAATATTATTCTCTTCCAGTTCCAGTTGTACAATTGCCCTTAACAATAAGAAAAACCAAGAGGAGAAGCATGTTTAACTGCAGCCTTAAATTTACTGACCACATGGTCATTTGGAACAATAAACTGATGGTTTCCAAAGATTGGATGAGCCAGTGTCAAAGATGATGGTGAAGCTCTGTGGTGGATTCCCAATGCTGATTGTGTTAAAGTATGAAAAAAGTATGAAAGCGTAGAGGAATAGAGGAACCAAGGGGTCAAAGGGAACCAAGTGTTATCACAGGTTAGCGAGGCCATTGAAAAAGCAAAGCAAGCAATAATCTTTATTTTGATAGGTTAAAGTTGTAATGAGCATTGGTTAGATCACAGTGTCCAGTTCTGGTCAACATTTTACAAAAAGGATACAGAGGCACTGAAGAGGGTTGAGAGAAGATTTACAAGGGTGATGTCAGGAATGTGTGGGTATACACATCAGAAAAGGATTGACAGGCTGGGTCTCTTTTCTCTTGAAATATGAAGGCTGAGGGCTGAACTAACTAAAATAATGAAAGGTGTCGCTAGAGTGGATACAGAGATAATGTTACCCCTTGCGGGGAAGATCATGACCAGAGACCATCAATATAAGATAATCACCAAAAAATCCAATAGGGAACTCTGAAGAATTTATTATCCAAAGAGTGGTGAGAATGTGGACCTCACTACCACAGGGAGTGGTTGGAGCAAATAATATAGATGCATTTAAAAGCAAAATAGAAAAGGACATGAGGAAGAAGGGAATAAAAGATGACAATGATGGATTATATGAGGAATGGTGGGAGGAAGATCGAGAGGAGCATAAATGCCAGCGTGGACTCGTTATTGTGATGGGCAGAATGGGAAAATTTGGAGTGCGGTCAAAAGTCAGTTTCCCACCGGTGTGAAAACAGGTTTACATTTCCCGCTCCCTAATTTCATGGAGGGTCAGGTTGCTGCTGCACCAGGGCGGGAACATCATTTACATGCATTTGAATAACATGAATACTCATTAAAAACCCAGCTCACCAGCATTACACCTCCACCCTTCCAGATCAAATGACCACATCAGTGTCAAATTACATCGGCGTGAATCACAACCAGATTTGCAAGCACGACTGAAAGAAATTCACTTTGCCAAATCCAAGGCCTGAAGGTGGGCCTGTGGCTGCACAAGACAGCAACAGCCTGAAGTGGGCAATGGTGCCAGAGCAATGGGTGTCATTAATGTGCACATGCAAACTAATGCTGTGCTCATACAGAGGACCAAAACTGCCTCTGTCCTCAGTTTAAGACATGCCCACTCTTTACATTGGATGCTGGTTACATTTCAAATTGCCGATCTATCCACACCTTCACCTTTAATCTCGGTGTATAAGACAAACCCCTTCTGAGGGATTTCTCAAGGCTTCAATCACCGATTTCTAAGCCGAAATCTCGGGGCTATCTATTTTCAATTTGTAATACCCTATATGATCTGCTCTAGGCTTGTGAATATATATTTAATGCACATCCTACACTCCTCCACCACACGCGATATTGTAGCAGGTCATCTCTACCTGGCCTGAGTAACCTGGGGCTGAATCTTGCCCTTGATGGGAGGGGAAAACGGGCACCGCCGCCATTGTACGTGTGCAGACCAATTAAGTCCCGCCCAGCGTGACGCACGACGGGAAGCGTTATGCACTTCCAGTGCGGGCGGGGGGAGTCCCCAGATGTGAAGGAGCCATCTTTAGCGCATGTGCGTGTGAAAGAGCGCACATCTCTCTGAGGCTATTTGCTGCCTCAGGGAGGTCACTGAAAGGATTTCAAAGGTTAAAAATAGAAAAATAATAAAATAATTAACATGTCCCCCTCATGTGACAATGTCACACGAGATGGGACATGCTAATAAAATACACAAAAATTTTATTAAACTTTTTAAAAAACGGCATGAAACCTCATCCCACCGCTAGATGATGTCTCATGTTTTTTCAGAATCCCGCCGGTGATCCTGGCCTTCCCGCCAGCCTTAAGGTTGTACGGGCAGGGCCTTCAATTGTTTTAACTATCTTGTCAATGGTTCAATTGGCCATTGACAGGTTGGCGGGTGGACAGCTGATCGCACTGTGCCCCCGCCTTCCTGAATATTTAAATGTGAATGTAAACGAATGTGAAGGCTTGCCCACATGTCTGTCCTTGTCTTGCTGCATTGTTCCAGTGAAGCCCAACACAACCTGGAGGAACAACACCTCATCTTCCGACTAGGGACTTTACAGCCTTCCGGACTGAATATTGAATACAACAACTTTAGGTCGTGAGCTCCCTCCCCCATCCCCACCCCCTTTCTGTTTCCCCCTTCCTTTTTTTTCCAATAAATTATAAAGATTTTCCTTTTCCCACCTATTTCCATTATTTAAAAAAATAAAATATAAAAAAAAACCCACTAGAGCTATACCTTGAGTGCCCTACCATCCATTCTTAATTAGCACATTCGTTTAGATAATATCACCAACTTTAACTTTAACACCTAAGTGTTCTATTGTACTACTGTTGTTGACATCTTTTGATGATCTGCTTCTATCACTGCTTGTTTGTCCCTACAACCACACCCCACCCCCCCACCACCACCTCTCTCTCTCTCTATCTCTCCGCCCCCCCACACACCCACCTCAAACCAGCTTATATTTCAACTCTTTCTTGGACTCGAACTCAAGTTCTGTCGAAGGGTCATGAGGACTCGAAACGTCAACTCTTTTCTTCTCCGCCGATGCTGCCAGACCTGCTGAGTTTTTCCAGGTAATTCTGTTTTTGTTTTGGATTTCCAGCATCCGCAGTTTTTTTTGTTTTTATCCTTCCTATAATATGTTGCCCAGAACTGTACATAATATTCCAGCTGATATCTAATGAGCGTCTTAAGTAAATTCAACATAACTTCCTTGTTCTTGTCCTCTATGCCCCTATTAATAAAGCCCAGGATACTTTATGCTTTATTAACTGCTCTCTCCACCTGTCCTGCCACCTTCAATGATCTATGCACTTATACACCCAAGTCTTTCTGCTCCTGCACTCCCTTCAAAATTTCACCCCTTATTTTCTATTGTCTGTCCATGTTCTTCCTACCAAAATGCATCACCTCACACTTCTCCACACTGAACTTCAGCTGCCACCTATCTGCCCACTCCACCAACTTGTCTATGTCCTCTTGAAGTTCTACACCATCCTCCTCACAGTTCACAACATTCCCAAGCTTTGTATCATCCGCAAACTTTGAAATTATCTCCTGCAGATCAAGATCTAGATCATTAATATATATCAGGAAAAGCAAGGGTCCCAATGCCGACCCCTGGGAACTCCACTAAAACTTTCCTCCAGCCCAAAAATATCCATTGACCATTACTCTCTACTCCCTAGTTTTCAGCTAATTTTGTATCCATGTTGCTACTGTCCCTTTTATTCCATGAGCAATAACTTTTCTCACAAATCTGTTGTTTGGCACTGTGTCAAATGCCTTTTGGAAGTTCATGTACACCACATCAACAGCTTTACCCTCATCGACCTTTTCTGTTACCTCTTCAAAAAACTCCAGCAAGTTAGTTAAACATGATTTCCCCTTTAGAAATCCATGCTGGCTCTTCCTTCTCAACCCATAATTTTTCATGAGACTCCTAATTCTATCCCAGGTAATTGTTCTAGAATCTTGCCCGCCACTGTAATTAAACTGACTGGTCTGTATTGAACAAGGGTATAATGTCTGCAATTCTCCAGTCCTCTAGCACCACTCCTGAGTCTAGGGAAGACTGAAATATTACGGCCAGTGCCCCTGCAATTTCTACTCTCACTTCTATCAATATCCTTGAATGCATCTCATCTGGTCCCGGTGTTTTGTCAACTTTAAGTATCGACAGTCTATTCAACACTTCCTCCTTATCAATTTTGAACCCTTCTAGTGACAGAGTTTCCTCATCTGTCACCATGGCCTGGGTAACATCTACCTCCTTGGTAAAGGATGCAAAGTATTCATTTAATATCTCAGTCATGGCCCCTTCGTCCATGCATAAATTCCCTTTTAGGCCCCTAATCGGCCCCACTCCTCCTTTTACCACCCTTTTACTATTTATATGTCTATAGAAGACTTTGGGATTCCCCATTATGTTAGCTGCCAGTCTTTTTTCATAATCCCTCTTCGCCTCTCTAATATACTTTTTCATCTCCACCCTGAATCTGCTCAATTGTATTTTCTACCTGACACCTGTCATTAGCACACTTTTTATTCTTTATATTCATTTCAATCTCCTTTTTTATCCAGGGAGCTCTGGATTATTTTGCCCTACCTTTCCCTTTCGATGGAATATACCTTGCCTGTGCCTGAACCAATTTTTTTTTGAAGGTAGCCCATTGTTCAGTTACAGTTTTTCCTGCCAATCTTTCACTCCAGTCTATTTGGCCCAGCACCATTCTTACCCCATCAAAGTTGGCTCTTGTCCACTTAATTATTTTTATTCTGGATTGCCTATTGTCCTTTTCTATCATCATTTCTAAAACATACAATAAAATAATCACTGTCTTTAAATGCTCCCCCACTGACATTTGATCTACTTGGCCAGCCTCATTTTCAAGACCCATTATGTAATCAGATGGGGCCAATTAATTGAGAGTGATCAGAGGGAGAATGTCTTTCTGTGGAGAGGGAGGTGATTGATCCAGACATGTGATGTTTTCTAATCATTCTGACTCCAGCTATGTTTCGCTTTACCTGCATGATGCTTCTGTCCATAGTTGACACAGAGACAGCTTTGGCTGCAGAGTGTAGTTATCATCTTCCTAGATAATAACAGACAGGAGCAGGAGTAGACTGTGCGGCCCATCGAGCCTGCTCCTCTGTTCCATATGATCATGGCTGATCTTGGGCTTCAACTCCATTTTGCCAGCCATTCCTCATATCCCTTGATTTTTTTGCTAGGCCAAAAATCCGACTAGTTCAGACTTAGATATATTCAACAATGGAGCATCCACAATTCTCTGGGATAGAGAATTGCAAAGATTCACAACCCTCAAAGGTGAAACTTTCTCCTTATTTCAGTCCTAAGTGATCCACCTTTTATCCTGAGACTGGTTTCCTGTGTTTTAGATCCCCCAGCCAATGGAAACAGCCTCTCAGTGACTATCCTATCAAGCCCCTTCAGAATTTTGTATGTTTCACCCCTCGCTCTTCTAAACTCCAGGGAATATAGGTCCAGTTTACTCAGCCTCTCATCATTTGACAGTCCTCTCATCCCAGGGACCAATCTCGTGAATCTTTGCTGCATTGCCTTCAATACAAGTATATGTTTCCTTAAACACGGAGAATTCAACTGCACACGGTCTTCCAGGTTTGGTCTCACCAAAACCCAGTACAATTGTAGCAAAACTTTGTGGTTCTTGTACTCCAATCCCATTGCAATAAAGACCAACATGTGCTCCCTTCTTAATTGCTTTGTACCAGCATGCTGACATTTGGTGTTGCTTGTGCGCGCACACACACAAATCTCTCTGAATATCAATATTTACAACACTGATGCCTTTTTAAAAAACTATTCTGCTTTTCAATTCTGATGATCAAAGTGAAGAAGGACCACCCAGGACCTCATCTGTGCACCATAAATTTGCAGACAGGTCAGGGGTGGTCTGGTAGGTGGTGGAAAGGCTACCCAGGGAATTTAACAGACCCCACTCCTGCAAACCCATTGGTGAGGGCCCGTAAAATTCTGCCCTATATCTTCTCATCTCTGGTGCTATTCTCCTGGATCTATGTTTTGTCTTAGCCTTGTCTTCAAATACTTCTCCATAATGCAGATCTCAAAATTTTTTCCCAACTGTTGCCTAACTGATATTTTGGACAGATTTGTCATTTCCTTGCTTTTGCATTCAATGTTGCCAAATGTATAAAATTCAGAATCAAATTTCCCTTCATCACAGGCTTTTCACTTGTGAGCTAGTTTCTAAAGATCCATTTATCTGAAATCATTCTCCAATGAGAATTTACAATTAAAGGTATATTTCCACTTTCTGCTTCTTTCCTTGAAACTTAATATTTTATATTTATCCGCATTGTCCCGCATTTGTCACTATGTGGCCTCTAACCCAGTATGCCCAACAAAATGTACTGTTCTCTACAAGTGTCATGGTGAAACTCACCTTAGTTTAGCATCTTCCACAAATTCTGGTCCTCTTTTCATGCCAAATTAGCCAAAGTTGACCACATTACCTTCCTCTAGAATTCCGTTAAACTAATCAAGCCTTTTGAAAATCCAGATTAATACTGAGTCAGCTAAAGAATTAATTTAAACTGACCGCTGTCTCAAGGGTATTCAATCCACTAGGAATGCCTAATCAAAAAGGTTTTATAATTTCAATTAATGGATGCTTTATCAGTCATCAAATTGTAATCATGAATAAATGCACCTTATCGCCTCGCTACTTGATAAGGCATTGTGCATGAAGCATGACCTTTATCATTAGCAGACTTGTACATTTTGAATTGAGATATATGGGGGCATGAGAGAGTTAAAGCAACAATGGAAACAAAACACTTTCCAACAATAATGATATCAGCTTAATTATTTATCTTATTATTTCAATGCAATTTTCTACCATCAAATCATAGAAATTTATAACAAAGAATTTACCATAGTATCGCACTTTTCACAAGCTCATTACATTGCAAAATGCTTCACAGCTATTAATGTCCTTTTAAAGTGCTATAACTGTTGTTTAACATGGATGCCAATTGCAGACTTGCAGACTCTCTCCACAGGAAGGCCCCATAGACAGCAAAAGAATGAATGACTGATCTTCTTTTAGCAGTGATGGTTGAGGGAAGAATGTAGGTCAAGCCACCAAGAGAACATCATACCCTTCTTGCACCTTGTGATATTTCTTTAATTTACTTCTGGGTGGATAGAACCTTGCTTTGACATGTCATTGAAAAGTCTATTGATAGAATATAATCAATCCTTCCTTTCTGGGCTCCATTTGCTTTAATTCACACAGATGAGTGATTACCAAGTGAAATTAAAATGAACAAAATTAATTAGAATGGGGACATGTAAAAGAGAACTGTGAATTATTCTCAAAGATGAATCCCGAGGTACAAGGAAAACATTAGTGAATAATTGGTGGAATAACTGTTGAAGGACAATTTTGGTCAAGAATAATCCACCCACGTCCCCATGAAAAATCAGTTGCTCCTTTAGGGGAACTTTAGAGTTGGAAATAACTCCTGGTGAATGATGTGGGATGGTGGTCTTGTGATGAAATGGATAGTATCCCTGCTTCTGAGCCTGAAGCTCTGGGTTTAAGTCCCACTCCAGGACTTAATAGCCAAGGAGGGTGCATTCATAACATGGGCCAAACATGTTGAATACAAACGTGTAAATCTTTCTGACACATGCCAAAGGCAGGTGGAAGGAATGGGAGAGATTCTATGTCAGCCATATGATGGAAAGTAATTGGCGCCTCTAACCATCACCATCCATAGCTCCAGATTACAACATGCATGGAAAGTGTATGTTACCCCTGATGTTCAGGCCAATAGTCATCCCTCAATCAGCATCACAAAAATAGATTATCTGGTCTTTCTCACATTCTTTCTGGGAACTTGCTGTGTACAAATTGACTGCGATGTTTTCTACATTACGATAATGTATACACTTAAATGTACTTTATTGGCCATAAAGCACTTTTAAGGCAAATTGGTGCAATAAAAATGCAGGCCTTTTTCTTTTACTTAACCTCTTATAAAGGAACCACCTGACACCCAACTTCTTTATCCTTGAAGCATGTTCTAGGTTTCTATAATGGTAGAATGCTCCAAGTACTAAATGTGACCAACCTATAGTACAAGCTCAAACTGCAAGAATTAAAAGTTATCTTGTTTTTAAATATACATGTGGCCTTCTTATTAGTTCTAAAGTTTTATTTTTTGAGCTTGACATATCAAATGTCAAATTGTGAAAACATCAGCTGATTATTAAATAACATGTATAACCTGAGTGTGCCCTTCCATAAGGACATCATTAAAATGATAACGGTGATATTTTTAACAATCTACATTATTTGACTTTTTGAGCGATGAAATAGGCTGATACAGAATCGTATAAAAACACCCAGAGCGTTCACAAATCTCACAGACGTACTGACAAGCGCCTGACAAGATGAAGTGGCTCCTCATTACACTCGCCTGCATTCAGCTCTCTGAATGTTTAGTCAGGTAGGACAATACGCAGTTCTGATGAAAGGTCAGGTATGTACTGTGCAACTGTCCGGAGTCTCAACGCTAGCTCAGAGTTGGAGACATTCGTGGAGAGTCACAGAGACCAGGGGAATTTCACATTGGAAGTTGAAACTTTCCAGGCAATTCCCACTAGCTCAGTGCATGAGGACTTCTACAGAGTCCCGAAGCGCATCTTTGGTCGTATGTTCTGCCTCCGACAATCCGGAGAACAGAAGATTTTGAACACTCATTTCTTGCATCTAAATTTATATTCTTGTGCATTGTTTCTTTGTCCTGCATTTTCTAGAAACATTGTTATGCAAACAATTTTATTTCAGAATTCCGGCATCTGCAGTTTTTTGATTTTATTTTAAGATCAGTGGGTGATGGTATTTGGTTCTCTTTCCGTTTAAACATTTCCAAATGAAATATTTTCCTACCGTTATTGTGTTCTGTTAGATTATTCAACATATTTTTATCAACATATCTTTAATCTGGTGATGGTTTACCAGCTCCTGAAAATCTCCTTCCAAGCATATTGCAGAGGAAAATATAGCACCAGCACAAAATAGTCAAAACTGTCCCCAGCTTTGAATTGTATGACATGCACTTGACTAACAAATACAGCAACTTAATATTTTCTTGGTCAGTCTAAATTTTCTATACTTTCCCTTGCAGGTCCCAAAAAGACACCTTGACCCTTGTGCTGGGTTTCTGCAAACCCCTTCCCCAGATTGTGATCACTGCTTGATCGCTGCCCCCAGCCCCTCCGCTACCCCACCCCCATGCACCCCCCCCTCCATCCCCCTCACCCCCCACAATGACTTCCTGGCTTCTGGGGAGCATCCCTGCGGGTCCCTGGCGAAAGCTTCCTGCCTCCCCAATTGCTGCTGTTGACCGGGAAGCGATTCCTGCTGGAGTTGAGTGGCAGTCCGAGTCTTCATTTGGAAATGAGGCCCAAGAGTTCAAATCTCTCCAGGCCTCAGCATGCCAGTTTGCCACTCTCCACAGATTCCCCGAATCCAATGCACTGAACCTACACCGAGTTATTGTTCCGTATGCAAACATTTCAGTTAATGAGCTGTTTTGTAGCAAGAGTTTTGCAACTCTGATGTTTTTAACCGTTATTACAGTGCTGGTTCACAACCTCTAGTTTGATTAAAAGGCCTAGACATGTTGTTCACAATGTCGATTCAATTCTTACTGTGTGTCCTGTTTATCTTCACAGGGTTCCCTTGAGGAAAGATAAATCTACCCGCCAAGTTCTTAAAGAACGTGGGCTTCTCGAGGAATTTCTGAAGAACAACCATTACAATCCATATTCCAAATATGCAGGGCCCTTCAACACCCAGTCCATGGCTACGGAGCCTCTTTTAAATTACATTGACGTAAGTAATCTTTTCACTTTTGCTGAAGCAAGAGGAACAAATTCAGGGGGAAATCTAGCGGCAACTTCATCAATTGCAGCGGGAGTCAAGATCCTATAGGACATGGACATATGATCATGTCATATGACATATAAGATCCTGAGAAGCCTTGACAGGGTGGATGGGGAGAGGATATTTCCTCATGTGGGGGAATCTATGACTAGAGCCACTGTTTAAAAGTAAGGAGTCCCCCATATAGGACAGAGGTGAGGTGAATTTTTTTTCCCTCAGAGTGTTGTGAGTCTTTGGAACTCTCTTTCTCAAGAGGCAGAGGAAGCAGAGTCTTTGAATATTTTGAAGGCAGAAGTAGATGGACTCTTGGCAAGCAAGGAGGTGAAAGGTGTTTGGGGGTAGGCAAGATTGTGGATTTGAGGTTACAATATGGTGGAAGCAAATGAATGAACAAATATGGCAGATTAATGAGAACAGAGTGGCAAATAAAGCCACTCCATTTTAGCTGCTCCATCAACCGGGGAGAGCTAACACTAGCCCACCACTGAATTTGGAAGCATCGTTTGTTCCAAGGAGTGGAGATTCTGGTCTGGGATATATGACTAGTGAAGATCACTCAGATAGGGTGGGGCCAGGTAGAAGTGGTTTGCAAATGTGAATGAGGAAGCTGACAGCTGGGAGGCAGTGTAGTTATGGCAAGGGCAGAGATGTGAGCATTCAGGAACTTGGAAGCAAAAGTTCAGCTACAGAGCACTAAACTAACTAAAGCTTGTGAAAATGGCAATAGAGACAGTTGAGAATTGGATCCTTAAGGTGATGAAAGCAATGATGAGGGATTTTGTGCCTATGGGAGAGACAGGCCGGGTGAAGTGGGAACCATGAGCTGTCTTGGTGATAAGCATAAGATAATCAGGTCAAAGTTGAGCATAACTCAAAGTTGTACACCCTCTGATTAAGCCTGGCTGGACAGATTTGAGTCAGATTTGCCAGCTCGAATCCAAGAAATTCACTTTGCCAAATCCGAGGCCTGATGGTGGGCTGTGGCTGCACAAGACAGCAACAGACTGAAGTGGGCAATGGTGCCAGAGCAATGGGTGTCATTGGTGTACACATGCAAACTAATGCAGTGTTCATACAGAGGACCAAATCTGCCTCTGTCCTCAATTACACGGGTCTTTTTGTTCCTGTGACAGAGTGTCCAGGATTGCCAGATACAGCATATGGAGGAAAATCAGGCAGATTCCTATACAGTTCACACATAGGGCCTTCCAACCTCATTTGTTTCTATGAACTTCACCTAGAGTCTCCAATACACCTCAGCACAGGAATGGGAAACTCTCCCCAATGTGTCTACATGTACAGAAATGCAGAATTTAGTCAATTCTAACTTATCTTGTTGCATGTATTAAAATATTCCTACAGATGTCTTATTTTGGAACAATCAGCATTGGAACCCCACCACAGAGCTTCACCGTCATCTTTGACACTGGTTCATCCAATCTTTGGATCGCATCAGTTTACTGCAGCAGCCAATCATGCAGTAAGTATTCGTAGGGCAGAATTTAGCCCCTGTCGGGTGGGTTGAGAGGGGGCAGGTGGGAGAGGGCAGGAAGCCAGAGCCAATTAAGGCTCGCCCAGCGTGAAGCGTGAGTGACAGCTCACATCGCTGCCTGTGTGTGCCGGGGCAGGGACTGTAAGCACAAACTTCTCACATGTACACGAGTGCGTGCTTTCAAAGCTCGCTCAGGCACAGAGTTGTCTCACGGAGATGGAGACTTTTCAGACAAACAAATAAAGGCACATAAAATGTTATAAAACATGTCCCCTCCTGTGACTCTGTCACACGAGCAGGGACATGGCATTAATTAAATTTGACAATTTGTATTTTATTTTCATTTGCTTTTGGAAACCTCATTCCGCCCGTGGATGAAGTTTCCTAAAAAGTGCAAAGGCCGCTTGGCCTTTGCGCCTGCCCACCAATCGTAAGAAAGAGGGGTTGACCTAGGTGTAGTTGGATAACAGGCATCACAGGGAAATTGCAGGTGAACTGTAGTGAGTGTGAGGATGGCACAAGACTTGGCAAGTGTGACATACCATGACAGCTTATCTCCTGGTAGGAATAGTAACAAGCAGCAGCAGCATGATACCTACGAAGGATGCTTAATAAAAGAAACTAATGCTTCAATAGGTTTTCTGGCATTATGTGACTCATGGGCTTTCACCCAGAGAATTGAGTTTGATTACAGCCCACGCAGGGTCAGCCATAGTCAATGGGTAGCATTTGCTCTTCCACAACAAAAGTCTGTGGCTTCAAGTCCCATTCCAGAGATTTGAACAGAAAAATCTGGCTGACACTCCAGTGCAGTCCTGAGGGGGTGCTGCAGTGTTGGAGGTGCCACCTTCTGGATGAGACTTAAAACGAAGCCTCATAAGCCTTTCTCAGGCAGAAGTAAAAGATCACATAGCACTGTTCCAAAGAAGAGCAAGGGTGTTCTTCCCAGTGTGTTGTTCAATATTTATCCTTTAACCAAACCACCAAATCAGATTATCAGCTCATTATCAGGTCATTACCACATTGCATTTTGTGAGAGCTTGCTGTGTATAAATTGGCTGTTGCGTTTCCTACATTACAACAGTGACTACACTTCAAAAATACTTCAGTGGTTGTAAAGCAATTTGGTATATCCTGTGGTTGTGAAAGGCATTATATAAATGCAAGTCCTTTTTTCGTATTGATGGGACAAAGGCCTCCCACATGAAATCAACTTGGCTAGTCTAAGTAGTTTCTTAGTGATCATGAACACACGGGATAACACTGTCCAAGTATGAAATTAATTGGCAATCTCACAAAGAGAAGCCATATGATGACAGTGTCAAGAAATATAAAATGGTACAATAGCGCATTGCAGCAGAGTCCCATTGTTGGTATCTTTCCTCTACAGCTAACCCATGTAACTAGACCCTGTGAGCTCTTGATAATAATGCTGGTTGCCTGATATGTAACGTGGTTCATTCACCAGCACCAATCACCCTCACATAAATGAGTGTAAAATTCAACAGAAACAAATAGTACTACAAATGAAGAATTAGAAAAAATATTTTTGGTAGGATCTATGCTCGACCCAGTAGTGGAATAATATAAGCAAACTATTAAATCGAATACTATTTTTACAGAAAACCACAGGAAATTTGCACCAAGCAAATCATCAACTTATCAGGCAACAAACCAACCACTTTCCATTCAGTACGGTTCCGGCAGTATGACTGGGATCCTGGGCTATGACACAGTCACTGTAAGTACATTGTAACTTATACTAATAATGTTATAACAAAACAGTGTCAAAATTCTTCAATTGCCCATTCAAGTGTGGGTTTGCTGACTATTAATATCTTCTACTATCAGATCCCAGCCTTCAGACTGACCAGAAACTTAACTGAACCAGCCACATGAATACTGTGGCTACAAGAGCAGGTTAGAGGCTGAGAGTTCTGCAGTGAGTAACTCACTCCCTGACTCCCCAAAGCCTGTCCACTATCTACAAGGGGCAGGTCAGGAGTGTGATGGAATACTGTCCACTTGCCTGGACGAGTGCAGCTCCAGCAACACCCAAGAAACTGAAGCCTATTTATCAGCACCCCATTCACCACCTTAAACATTCACTCCCCGCACTACTGGTACACAGAGGCAACAATGCATACCATCTATAAGATGACACTTAGCAATTCACCATGGCTCTGTCAACAGCAACTTCCATACCCTCAACCTCTACCATCCGCAGACGTGTGGGAACATCATCACCTGCAGGTTCCCCTGTAAGTCACAGGCCATCCTGGCTTGAGCTACATCAATGTGCTTTCACTGTTGCTGGGTAAAAATCCTCCCTAACTCCCTCCCAAACTGCACTATGGGTGTACCTACACCATGAAGACTGCAGCAGCTTGGGATGGCAGCTCAACACCAGCTTCTCAAAGGCAATTAGGGGTGACCAATAAATGCTGGCCTTGCCAGCGATACTCGTGAATAAAAAAAGAGAAAATTCCTTTTGTCCAACAGTTATATGTCCTGTAACAAAGAGCTAAAAATCATTGGCCTATCATTTTCACCATTTCTGAAATTGCAGATGATAACAAGACTAATGAAGGTGATGGTCTCCGATGACATGAACATGATAAACTACAGGAGGGTTTCAATAGCTTCAAGGATGTTACCAACAGTTTTTTTTAATTCTAATATCTTTCAGGGTTCGAGTCTCATACTCACCCGGAACCCCAGGTGGGGTACACATGCACTGTTTGCTACATAGCCAAAGAGACATCAGGTTCCTATGAGGTTAGGGGTTTTCAGAAGCAGCTGTGGATTTTCTACCCTCATATCAATAAAAGCTGCTGCTCAGTTAAAATTGAATTTTGTAGCTTTGTAAAGTGTCAGCCCAAGGAAAACCAACCATCCCATCATGTTAGACTTTCTCATTACTGTTGTATTCATTAAATTATACCCATGTGTGAACTGGCTAACAATATGATTTATTGATGATTCTCAGTAGAATAGTTCTTCAGAACAAGTTAACTTTCCTCTTTCTTCTAGGTGTCAAGCATAAGTGTCAAACACCAGGAATTTGGGTTAAGTAAGACTGAGCCTGGACGCTCATTCTCCAATTCTCTATTTGATGGGATCCTGGGGCTGGCCTATCCAAGCATTGCATCATCTGGCGCCACACCCGTGTTTGATAACATGATGTCTCAGGACCTAGTGAGTCAGGACCTGTTTGCTTTTTACCTGACCAGGTAGGTTTTCGGACCTTACAGTAACTTCCATCTCAGTAGCACTCTGCATATTATGGGGATTTACTTAAGGTCACAACAGAACATTCTTTCTTTAAAGTTGATGAATACAATGGTCTTTCCCTGCCCTTCTTTGCATTTTTCCAGTGACCCTAATGAACCGTTTTCATATCAGGCAGACTCCGTGTCTTCTAGCAAGTTTCTGAGCACGTCCAACTGGATCCCAGTGGGCAAATTCAACTCCTTTCCAGTTATAGAAGGGATTTGGATAATTGCAATCTCGTTCAGGGAATTTGGAGAGAACAATGTTGAATTTCAACCAACACAGTGTAGATCAAGTGTGTGTTTTCTGTTCTTTCGGAAAATATTGACTTTGGTCTGATTCTCAAGGTTAATGATAACACGTTGTGTTACCTCGAAAGAAAAGATGGTGCTGCTCAGGATTTTTGGAAGTTCTGTTTATTCTCATTTCAATGTCAGACAGGCCATTGCTGAAATTAACATTCTAGTTGAATTGTTTTACAGACAGCCTGGTGGGTCCGGAAGTGAAGTTGTATTCGGTGGAGTCGATCCAAACCACTACACAGGTCAAATTAACTGGGTGCCCGTCACTCAACAAACCTACTGGCAAATCAGCTTGGACAGGTAAATGACCAATCCATTTTACAACTGGCATTGATTCTGTAACAATCACATTGCACTCAACATTACAAATCATGTTTTTGATGTGGAAATGTCAGAGTAGTTGTTGAGTTACTGTGTAACAGTTTTCAACATTCAGGAAAAAACACAGGGAACGAGCCAACAAATGGATAACTTCCACATCACAATTAGACCATTGTTTAGATCCAGCCTGAGCAAACAAAAACTTAATGCATCTAAGGGTAAACTTATTGCAGAACGTTACAAAACCGCACTCTCTCAGAGACCTTGGCGAATTATGTGCCAACTATTGAACCTGCATGATTTGCTGTCCATTAAAATGAATCGATTAACATTAAGGAACAGGGAATTGGATCTGCTGCCTATTCATGTGTCAGGGTACAAATTGCCAGGAAAATGTGCTGATGTTTTCTACAGTCAGCCGGTGGTCCCTGCTGCCATGTTATAACCCAGGTGACAAAGTTTAAGCTGAACCCTCACAAGAATGTAAATCATGGGCTGAATAATGGGGTCCGGCCGGCAGGTGGGCGAGGGGTGGGCAGGAGGTGGTGGGAAGGGGCGCATAAAATTGCTGCCTTTCCCAGCACCAACCTACCCACCCCCAAACCCACCGTAATTTTACACATCAATGGAGGCAGTGGGTAACCCACCCACCCTTGGGCCAATTGAAATCCTCATTAAGGGCCTAATTCTACCCCACTGCAAATTTTCCCAGGGCGGGCGGAGGTCTGAGTGAAGTTTGAAGGTCACCAGGTCCCATTCCTCAGGCTATCAGAAGGGGAGTGGTGACGGGACAGCATTCCTCCTTTACCGGCTGCTTGGGTCCATTAGGGGGGTTTGGGCGTGATTCCCCCTAAAATCAGATGCTAACTCACCCTTACTAACTGCAAACCAACCACTTTCAGGTTTCCTCCCTCCTCCATTCTGTGCACTCCAGCCCCCATTTCTCCTCACTGGGGCCAACTAGCCTAGATCCCCCAAAACACAGGAAACGTGTCTCCCCTTCTAGCCCCATTGCTGATCTCCACTAGGAACTAGATGCAGTGCCAGCAGTGGTCACTATGGTGGTATCTGTATCGGGGAGATGCGGCAGACCAGACAAAATTCCATTGATTTTTGGTGGGAGCGGACAATCCTGGCAGCAGGCGGGGCTGGAAAATCCTGCCCGTGATGTCATTGGAACATCTAAAATGTTTAAGGGGCTTGGCAGAGCAGATGCTAGGCAGATGTTTCTGTACTTGTGGGAAGTACAAAATTAGGGGCTAATGCCTCAGAATAAGTAGACGGCCAAATTGGACTGGAAGAGAAATTTCTTCACTCGAAGAGTGGAGAATCTTTGGAGTTAACCCAGAGAGTTGCATATGCTCAGTCATTGGGTATATTGAAGAGAGAGATTGGTAGGTTTTTGTATACTAAGAGAATTATGGTTGTGGGGATAGTGTGAGAAGGTGGAATTGAGGTCAAAGATTTGCTATGATCTTATTGAATGGCTGAGCCATTCCGAAGGGTAGTACTGCCTACTCCTGCTCCTATTTTTTATGTTCCTATGTCATTGTAAAGAGGTGGGACCAGTGATCAAAACCTTGGTCAAAAAAGGTGGAGTTTCAGGAGTAGGTTAAAGGGGGCAAGAGATTTAGAGGTTTATGGAGGGAATGGGTTCAATTAATACTAACTGCTTTTTGTTTTCAGTGTGTCAATCAACGGGGAGGTTGTGGCCTGTAGTGAAGGCTGTCAGGCCATCGTTGACACTGGTACTTCTCTGCTCACTGGCCCCAGTGAATCCATCAGCATTATCCAGCTAATGATCGGTGCAACTGAAGGATACGGAGGCCTGGTAAGCTTCCATGGAACACACCAAGTTTTATAATCAACCAAAGGAGATTCTATTCATGTACTTTTCATTTTGTAGCAGTTATAAGATGATGATTTATTTAAGAGTTTAATTTTTTTGAAAAAGTTTGAAAACCTGAATACATATATTGTCATTTCTCTTCCATTATTCCTTAGTATCACAGAACACTCTTTAGAGGTACAATATGGGGAGAATAGGTAATAATATGGATTTGCAACATTACAACATTAAGGCTACAAATTCAGCTGGTCCCCATTTGATGTTCAGAATCTTGTGAATGTGGATCTTCCAGAAATTTCAAACCGGAACATTGATGTAGGAGGATTTTGAAGAGGGATGGTCCATTTGCATCCACTAATTCCAACCTCTCAAATGGATCGGCAATGCTAGGACACCAGGAGAAACCAATCTGGTAAATGATGGGTGTGAATCCCACATCGTGACCTGGTTGGTAGCTTGCCTGTTCCACTGCAGGAAGCCTTGTGGTGAAAGGTAGAACTGAACCTTACCATTACAAACTTTACATGCTTCTACTTATAGAACTAAACATGCTTAAACATTATAAACATGCATCTCAACACCCAACAACCTCAGTTTCAGTCTCCTATATATAGGAGCACAATTAAATCCCCCAGTTAATAGCCACCAGCTGAATACATTGAATTCATTATTTTATAATTAACATTGAAACCCTAAAGAAAGTTTTCTATATGGCGTCGGAGGAGTTGGGTTTCCCAGCACCTCATCCTTCTTAAGCCAAGCAAGTAAGAGCTAATTTTCCAGTCTCCAGGGCCAAGTTGGATTCATCAACAAACACTTAGTGGTCAGGTTTCCTGCCAATAGGTTGCAGGGAGCTTCCCACAACCTCAGCAAGTTCACTAACAGGAGCATCTCAGCACCTGTGCTGCAATGTAAACCACACCTACTTTGAAACATGTCCAACTGCACATCCAATAATGGCATCTTTGATTTTACAAGTTATACAAGTATTTCTTGCAAGTGCTTCTCCGAGAACACTCTGCTCACAATCATTAACAAATACTTTGCCTGTTTTACAGTCCTCCATCAACTGTAACAATTTGCCCTCCATGCCTGATGTAGTCTTCACAATCAATGGAATTGACTATCCCCTTACTCCATCTGAATACACACTCCAGGTACGTAGTTGGATGAATTTGATAAACCTGACTTTGAATGGCTTGGCTGTGTTCTCTGACTTCAGTATCCAGTAAAATTGCTTGTCAGCTCACTTCAAGAGAAATGAAGCAGAAAATGAATGAAAATGTACAAAATGATCGGGTGAAGTAAATATATTATAATTAGTGAAAAAAATAAATTTTCATATCAATTAATAATACAAGGGAGGGTCTTTTTTTCATGAATTCTTTCGAGATGGGTGTCACTGTCAAGGCGAGCACTTATTATCCCATACTCAATTGCCCTTGGGAAGGTCGTGGTGAGCTGCTTTCTTCAACCACTGCAGCACCTGTTGTGAAGGTATTCCCACAGTGTTGTTGGGAAAGGAGTTCCAAGATTTTGATCCAGCAGCGATGAAGGAATGGTGATATATGTCCGAGCCAGATGGCATGTGACTTGGAGGTGATGGTGTTCTCGTGCAACTGCTACTCTTGTCCTTCTAGATGGTGAAGGTTTCCGCTTTGAATCGTCTTACTGAAGACGACTTGATAAGTTTCTGCAGTGAATCTTGTAGATGGTGCACACTGCAGTCATGGTGCGCTGTTGGTGGAGGGAGTGAGTGGGCTATCAATCATGTGGACTACTTTGTCCCAGTCCAACTGTGTTGTCACAACTGCACCATGAATCGTTTAGTGTAGAATTGTATCTGCAGCACAGCAGTGGCCCAGAGACTGATGGACCAAATGATTTACGTTTGTCTTTGCTCCATTAAATAGAAACATCAACCAAATTTATTTCAGCCCATTATCCCTGTGTGAGACATAATGTTTCCCAATTATCCAGTTTTGAATCATCAGTGATTAAACATAATTCATCCATTATTAAGTTTCACCAAATCATCACTCTCAATAGTGGAACATTGCCAATTGATTCATTTTTCTAGTGTTTCTAATAGAAATTTATTTTCTCATCCCATTATATAACTTCTTGACAAGCTATTTGATAACTGTGCTCTCAAATGAGATACTTTCTTTACTCCTTTAACCTGGAAAGTTATTGGGTGATAATTGACTGGGAAAGTTGGTTACGGCTGACAATAGCAGAATCAAGAGCAGAGATAAATGGTTAGCCGTTCATTAGTTTGATTTGAATAAACATAGAGTAATGACAAAAGAGTAAAACTTGGCAGGTATTTTCAGTTTTTATTACTATACTTACACAAGGATCAGTATTTGCTATGAAGTAGTTCTGGGAAACTAACTCTCACACTTTGCATCCCTTCCAGGATCAAGGTACTTGCATAAGTGGATTTGATGGCATGTATCTTCCAAGCGCTTCTGGAGGCCTCTGGATTCTGGGAGATGTCTTCATTGGACCATATTATTCTATCTTTGACAGAGGAAACAATCGTATGGGCTTCGCCAAATCTACCTAATTTACTCTTCCAGGATTTAATTTAAAGCACATTCTGATCCCATTTTGAGGTTTTGCTCATTCATTGGCGATGATTGATGTAGTGGGCCATAAGGTAACACAAGGTGAAAACCTAGGAAGTCTCCAGTTCATGAGTGCTCAAGGTCATCTGATTATGCATGAGATGCAGCAAGGAGGAACTCTAAAATAAAATCGATGAGCTGGAACCTTTTAATTACATCTGGATGAACTCTTACCACACTGACCCAGACATTCAACAAAATGGCTTGACAAAATGTGCTTTAAATGGTTAATCTTGCAAAGTCAACCTTGGATGATAACCCGATTTGTGGATACACTAAGATTTGCCTTCTACTTTCAGTAGCCCATATTCCTAAATGAACAGCTGCCTGTACTTTGGATTAATTGCTATGTACATTAGATCATATGTACAATGTTCTATTCCGGAGCCATAAGCTGTCGAAACGTTTTGCCTTAATCTAGGCTTGTACATGGAAAGCACGCTCGATGAAGTTAGTAAAACACACAGAATCATAGAATTGTTAGAATGCAGAAGGAGGCCATTGAGCCCCTTTGTGCACCAGCTGTCTGGATGAGCAATTCCCTTAGTACCATTCTCCCACCTTCTCCCTGTGACCTCGCCCATGCTTCCTTCTCAGAGAACAGTCTGCTTCCCATTTGAATGCTTCAATTGAACATTCCCCCATCAGAGTCTCAGGCAGTACATTCCAGATCTTAGCCTCTTCGGCATAAAGAAGTTTTTTCTCATGTTACTTTTGTTTCTTTTGCCAATTACTTTAATCTGAGGCCTCTCATTCTCGATCCTTTCACTGTGGGGACAGTTTCTCCCTATCTACTCTGTCCAGACCATACTGAGTTTAAATGCACAATGTGTGCAATGTCTCTGTCCATTATGAACAGAAGAGTGAACCATTCTTAATGTAGTAGATGAAGCATCACCAGATGATTTACCTACACAGATTGCTTGGTAATTTGGCACATGGAAATGCCCATCATTATAAAACCTGCTGGTTTACTGCCTAAGCAGAATTTGTGACAATTATCACCATTGTAAATTTTACTAAGATCTTGCAGTGAGGTTGCATCTTGTTGGTGAACGCCAGACTTGTTTTCATCTTTACTGAGAATCTTTTATTTCTTTATTAGCAAAAATAATGACAATAAACTTTGACGCATTGCAAGCATATTTTCCGTTGTTACTATTTTGGCTCGATCTGATGGTGGGCTGCACTTCACTTCACTTACAAACACATTAGTTCTCAGGCCTCATCTGAATAATGTGAGTTTGTCCCACCTCATTTTCACATGTAAGATGCTTATCACTTGTTTTAAGTGTCCACCAGGAATAGCTGAATAAATGGCCAGTCCTAATATCAAGCGGCACATTTATTCAGATCTCCTTGGGGCACAGAATGTTAGTGGCTGAAATTAGTCCTCTTTAATTCCATTTTTTGCCTGTAAAGAGGATGTAATGTGGCCCCATTTCTATTCTCATAAGTCTAAAGCCACCTATTCCTCTGCAACATTTCTACACTTAGCATGTTATGTCTCAAATTGCTTCAAGGCTGTATCCCAATACACTGTTTGCTGAAAAAAATGATCTAACTTGCATTCAAATTCATCCGTTTTGTCATGCTATGACATCATGTTGACCCACAGTCTCATCCCTCGGTTTGGTGAAGGTTGCAGGTCATGCGCAAGCAGCACATAGTGACCATAGGAACATAGGACTTAGCAGCATGAGTCGGCCATTCTGCCTTTTGAGCCTGTTACGCCGTTCAATAAGATCATGGCTGATCTGGTTGTGGCCTCAACTCCAGTTTCCTGTCTGGCCTCCCTAACCCTTGATTCCCTTGTCTATTAAAGAATCAGTTTACCCTGCCTTGAATAAATTCAATGACCCAGCCTCCACAGCTCTCTGGGGCTGAATTCCACAGACTAATGACCCTCTGAGAGGAAAAATTTCTCCTCATTTCAGCCCTAAAAGGGCAACCTCCCCATCTTAACCTGTGTCTCCTGGTTCTGGTCCCCTCCAGAAGTGGAAACATCCTCCCATTATCAAATTACCTAAGGATCTTATATCTTTCAATAACATCACCTCTCGTTCTTCTAGACTGCAATGGGTATAGGCCCAACCTGTTCAACGTTTCTTCACAGGATAAGCCCTTCATCCCAGGAATGAACCAAGTGAAACTTCTACGCATTCTTGGAATGCAATCATATCTTTATTTAAATAAGGAGATCAAAACTGTTGACAGCATTGCAGAAACAAAAACAAAAGATGCTGGAAAAACTCAGCAGGTCTGACAGCATCTGTGGAGAGAATGATACAGTTAATGTTTCAAGTCCGTATGACTCTTCTTCAGAGCTAAAGGGAAGTGGACATGTGGTGAAATATATACTGTTTAAGGGGGGATGGAACAGGTGAAGCTGGATAGAAGACCAGCGATAGATGGAGGCAAAGGAGACATTGCAAAAGATTACATGAACAAGCATTCCACATGTAGTCTCATTGATGTCCTCTACATCTGCAGTAAAACATCCCGACTTGTATATTCCATTCCCTTTGAATTAAACACCAACAATCCATGTGCCTTCCTCATCACTTGCTCTACCTGCACACCAACTTGTTGTGATTCATGTACCAGGACACCCAGACTCCTCTCTACCACCGAGTTATGCAATTTCCCTCCATTTTAATAGAATACTGCTTCTCTATTCTTCCTGCCAAAGTGGACAAGTTCACATTTCCTACATTATACTCATTCTGCCATTTGTTTTGCCCACTCACTTAACCTGTGTATATCCCTTTGCAGACTCTCTACCTCCTCTTGATAACTTACATTCCTACCTATCTTGGAAATTTGCAGATTTAGCTCCCCAAAATTTGGTCCCTTCATCTAAATCATTGATGTAGATTGGAAAAGTTTCAGGCCCAAGCCTGTGGACCTCCTGTCAAACTGAAAAAGACACATTTGTCCCTAATCTCTGCCTCTTGTTCACAAACTAATCCTTTATCCATGGTAATATGTTACCCCTTATATCATGTGCTGTTATCTTCTGTAGTGACCTTTGATGTGGCACCTTATCAAATGCCTATTGGAAATCCAAGTACACCAAATCTACAGGTTCCCTGTTATCCACCTTGCATGTTACTTACTCAAAAAAAACTCTAATAGAATAGTTAAACATGATTTCTCTTCCACATCTCAAGTTGCCTCTACCTGATCAGATTATGATTGTCGAAGTATCCTGTTAAAACCTTGTTAATAATGGATTCTTGCACTTCCTCTATGACAGATATTAAGATAATTGAACTGCAGTTTCCTGCTGTCTGTCTCCCTCTTTTCTTGAAAAAAGGTGCTCTGCTTTTTAAATTAGCCCCGAGCTGCTCATAATCATAAGAAGCTGAACCTCTTTCCTAGCCCTATCAATGCTGTTGGTACCAATGTGGATCACGCCAGCTGGATCTTCCCCTCCTCACTACAAGTTGCTCTCCAGCCCACAGCATACGTCCCAAACCCTGGCACTGGGCGGGCAACACAGCTGTCTGGAATACCGCTCTTGGCTGCAGAGAGCTGTGTCAATCCCCCTGACTACACAGTCCCTGACTCCCACTACATTCCTATTAACTGCCCAGCTTGAATGAATTCATGGATACATAGGCCTGAATTTTTCACTCTTCGGTAGGGGGGTTCAGGTGTGTGCCCGACACTAACGAGCATAAAGCGACATGTGGTGTGGTCGGCCAAGCGTCTTGAAGTCATTACGGACTCGTGCGGAATTTCGGATAGCAGGAGCGCACAGAAATCGAATGCGCGCCTTCCCACAATGAAAAGGCCTATTAAGGCCATTAAAGTAATAATTACGCTCAATTTTTCACTGCCCATCCAACGGGATGGTCAAATGGGCAGATAAGTGGCAGAAGGAATTTACTTTGAAAAGTGTGAGGTGATACACTTTGGAAGAGTAATTTGACAAGGAAGTATTCAATGAACCGCGTGACACTAGGAAGTTCTGAGGAACAAAGGAACCTTGTCATGTGTTTCCATAGATCTCTGAAGGCGGAGGGGCATGTTAGTGGGGGTGGTGAAAAAGGCATATGGGATACTTGCCTTTATCAATCGAGGCATCGATTACAAAAGTAGGGAGGTCATGTTGGAGTTGTATAAAACCTTGGTGAGGCCACAGCTGGAGTAGTGTGTGCAGTTCTGGTCACCACATTATAGGAAGGATGTGATTGCACTGGAGGGAAGAAGAGGAGATTCACTAAGATGTTGCCTGGGATGAAACATTTAAATTATGAAGAGAGATTTAATAGACTGGGGTTATTTTCATTGAAGCAGAGAAGACTGAGGGGTGACCTGATCGGGGTGTACAAGTTTATGTGGGGCATGAGCGGGATGGATAAGGAGCAGCTGTTCCCCTTAGTTGAAGGGTCAGTCACGAGGGGGCACAAGTTCAAGTTGAGGGGTAGGAGGTTTAGGGGGAATGTGAGGAAAAACCTTTTACCCAGAGGGTGGTGAGAGTCTGGAATGCGCTGTCTGGGAGGGTGGTGGAGGCGGGTTGCCTCACATCCTTTAAAAATTACCTGAATGAGCATTCCACACGTCATAACATTCAAGGCTATTGGCCAAGTGCTGGTAAATGGGATTAGGGAGGTAGGTCAGGTGTTTCTCACGTATCGGTGCAACTCGATGGGCCAAAGGGTCTCTTCTGCACTGTGATTCTGTGATTCTGTGATTCTATGGGCTTCTCCCATTTGGTCTTTGTGTGCTCATTTTTTCCTGCAGAAACACTTCTGGATCGAATTGAGAGCTTAGCGGGCCCTCAAGATTTATCTCTCCCAGCCAGCTTCTTCCAAGGAAACTCGGTCCCCTGCTCTGACATTACAAATAGGGGTCATTTTGCCGACTGTTCCTCATACTGCAAATTGACTTATCATACCCTTTTCATATTTATTTCTTCACCGACGTATGTCCTCAGCTTTGTGTCCGAAACTTCTAACTTCAAAGGATGGGTTCCTTTACTCAGATATCCAAATGTATGCTCTCTAATGATGGACATCACCGCTCCTGTATCCATTCCCATCTTAATGGGATGTCCGTTAACTGTAATGTTTACTTGGATTGGCTCAGTTCTACCTTCTGTGAGGCTATATAATGAATGGATGTCTGATTCTATTTCTTCTGGCTCTTCCATGAGGCATATTTCACGATTTTGCTTCTGCCTTTATAGTGCTGTTTTAGCCTTTCTCTGCAGTGTCACATTATGGGGCCAGAGCGCTGGCAGAAAAAGCATCTCGACTTGTTTGAGTTGGTTTTCGCTCACTGGAGTCTGGATGTATTTCTCTCATCCACGTTAAGGGTTTTCGTTGCACTGCCATTGCTTTTCAATAGTCTGGAGCTAGAGAGTATTTCCCGCACTTCTATGGAATCTGATGTTTTCAAGCCTTTTGTTGCCGGATTATCCCGCTTGACTAGATGGACGACGCCATCTTGTGTATCTCTATAACTTTGGAATTTCTAACAGCACTCTCCATCACGGTAGCTCATTCTAATTCCTTATTGACGTCAAGAGTAGGTTCGGCTAGCAAACACCTTTGGATAACATCATTTCCAATCCAGCATATCAGCCCATCTCAACATATCACTAATGGACATTCCAAATTCACACTGCTCAGCTAATGCCATTGAAATGGCCACATAGGCAGCTTATTCCTTCAGTTGAACTTGAAGTGCTGCTGAGTAACTGAGGACTTTGATTTCAGGTGGCTCTGTACAGTTTATATTAACTCATCAAAAGTCTTCGAGTCTGGGGCGCAAGATGACATAAGGTTGCAGATCAGCCGATACCTTTTGCTCCCTCATGAGGATAAAAGAATCGCTCTCTTCTTCTCCTCCCCCATGATGTGGTTAGTGGTAAAAAATGATCGCTAGGCATTTGACATACTGAGACCAGTCATCTGAAATGGGATTGAATGGATCGACATGTCTGACCTGCAGCATTGTGACTGACTGCAAGGGGACTGCACTTCTGATTGGCTTTCCAGGTAATGATGAATTTAGGTGTTTGGCTTACCGCGGAGTCGCCCTCTCTCTGGGATCTCTTATAATTTTGTGTCCATGGCCATTTTTCTTGTATTTACCCTTCTAAATTTATTGCTGCTTTAAGAGCAGTCACTGTTTTTTATAAACTCTGTCTCTGCAGCTGTCGGCTTGTCACTGCTGTGTTGCACTTTCTTTGTGAGATTTGGCAGGACCCCATTCATCTCTTGTCCTTGTTCTCCTTGGTGGGGGAGGTTGTCAATTTGGAAGATGCTGTTGAAAAGGCCTTGGTGAGTTGCCTCAGTGCATCTTGTAGATAGTATGCAACATAGCCACAGTGCGCAGGTGGTGGAGAGAGAGGCTACCATGGTGTTTGGCTCATCTGGTTAGCACATGAATGGCTTCCCAAAATTTGTATCAATTCATTACGATCATTAAATAAGAACTATGGTGATAAAAAACAACATACACATGACATTGTAGCAGCAACATTCACAGCCAACCTGTGTATTTCTGACCCTTACATATCAGAAAAGAAAATCTGAAAGCACACGTGATCTCATTACATGAATCACCAAAATTTAAGCAACAATTTATTACAGATTGCAACATCCTTTTTGTCCTAATGCTGTCAACATGCTATGAATTTTGGGACAAATGCCCATTCAATGGGTGCTTCACAGAGCAGTCAACTGACCATATACAAAAATAAGCTCAATGTCATCCAGACACAAATTCATTGCTTATCAGTCTCTGAGGCTATATGTTCAAATTGCAACACCCAAGTAATTTGACGGAGCATTTATCATCAGTTTGTAAATAAAAGTTTAATATCTTTATCAGTTATAATTGTATTAATAAAAGTCATTGCTATTTAATAATGCTTCAAATTGTAATTTTGGGGTTTGAGGTCACTTAATTTGTCAGCAATATCTGCTTCTCCAACAAGGTCATCAAGTTTAATATCTACCAATTATGGAAAAACTCTTAACTGCCTAATCTGTTATCCACATCTAAAGACAATGGAATGGATTGATTCGGACCACTATAAAAGCAGCAACAACTAGAACCCATTTGCAGGAGCATCTGATATTTCCCTTTTGGAGTCATTTCACTACACCAAGGGACAAAGATGAAGTGGTGGCTCTTTGCACTCGCTTGCATTCAGCTCTCTGAATGTTGAATCAGGTAAGAACCTATGATCGGAGTCTTGGTTCTGAAGTTAGATATAATATGACTCTTTCCTCACAGATGGAAGATGATAATGTCATCAAAATGTTTTGAGTTTGCTTTGAACATTTCAATTCAGAATCTCTTTTCTTCCACGAGGAACATAGAAACAGGAATAGACATTGAGCCCCTCCAGCTTGTTCTGTCAGCCAGTGAGATCACGGATCATCCTATGACCTAACTCCATACTTTGACCCATATACTTTAATACTTTTGGATAACAAAACTCTATCAATCTCAGGTTTAAAATTTACAATTGACCTAGCACCAATTGCCACTTGTGGAAAAGAGTTCCAAATTTCTACGGCCCTTTGTGTGTAGAAGTGTTTCTTAATTTCACTCCTGACAGGTTTGACTCTAATCTTTAGATTAGCCCCTTAGTCCTTGACTTCCCAAACAGCAGAAATAGTTTCTCTCTATCGACCCTGTCTGTTCCCCTTAATATCTTGAAATCTTTGATCAAATTGCCTCTTAATCTTTTAAATTCTAGGGAATACATGATTGGTTTGTGTAATGTCCCCTTAACTCTTGGAATGCAGGTATCATTCTGGTAAATCTATGCTGCACTCCCTCCAAGGCTAATATATCCTTCCATAGGTGTGGTGCCTATATTACTCCAGGTGTGGCCTAACCAGGGATTTGTATAACTGAAGCATGTTTTGTACCTCCTTCTATTCTAGTCCTCTAGATATAAAGGTCAGCGTGCCATTAGCCTTTCTGATTATTTTCTGTACCTCTTCATGACAAGTTCTTTAATGCCTGTGTGCTTAATGGGCTGATTTGTCTTTGTGCCCAATCTTCCTGTCAATTTCCTGGTTACATAGTTATAAAATGACTATGACAGATCAGAAAATTGGATGAGCAGGCTTCCATTAGCTTTTCCCTTAGTCCCTCATGCCTGGGGTGTTGCAGCCAACTGCATTTTGTGTACTAGATAGCATACACACTTTTCATATTGTAGCCTCAATAAGGCCCCAGGACACACGAGAATTACTTAGAATACCTATTATATTTGAGAAGATACAAGTGGTCTTTTGCCATCAAAGTCCATTTTGAGTAGGTGGAAGGAACGTTCCCTGTGTAATTGGGCTCCTAAAGATCAATAGGATTGATTTTCTTTCTGCAACATTATTGTTTTTGCATTTCTAATAGATTGGCCAACATTGATGAAATTTGTCATGGGTATGGAATATTTTTCTGAGGGGACAATTTTGTTGTAATTATTATGAGAAGTTTTTTTACCAATATCCACAAGAAAAAGCCTGAATATAGCAGACATTAAGTGAAGTGTCTATAGAACTTTCGCTGAACATGAATTGGAGAGAATGTGGGGATTCAGGGACAAATAGTACATTCTGAAAAGGAAAAAAAAATCCCTTCTCAGTGCTCCACAAACAATCAGCATGCATCTCAATCCATGAAGCTGTTATTTAAACAGAAAATGTCAGATATTAATAATCCCATTTTGGAAATAGTTGTGCTTATTATGGCCTAATCCTGCTCCTAATCTGTACGTTCTTTTGTATCTATCCCTTCTTACATTAATCTCTGTTTTGTGTATATGTTACTTTTGTTTACGAAACTGAACATAGCCTGTGTGCATGACACTGTCAGGTGTAGAGAAAAATATAGAAGGACATATTTGCCCAAATGTTGACCCACTTTCACTCCTATCCTTGCAGAGTGAAACTATTTAAGGGTAAAACTGTCCGCAATATCTTGGCGGAACGTGGTTTACTTGAGGATTTCCTGAAGAAACACCCATACAATCCCCTTTCCAAGTACCGTGGGCCATCCCAGCAGGACTCATCAGGGTCAACAGAGTCACTGTTGAACTACCTGGATGTAAGTAATCTGTAGTGATTTTAAGGAAGAGCAGCAAATAGAATAGAAATGGTCATCCTGATTGATTTGACGGCATTCTGTCCTTCATTAATCCTGCCACCGGTATCTGAAATCTAAAAGTACAGCAAATATTGCTGGCATACATTTTGCAATAGATATATTTTAGCACAGCGCTAAGTGAGTGTATCACTGAAACTGAAAATAGCCCCTTGCCATTCCTACATATTTTACTAAATGCTGATTTGCTCCCATTCCACATTACGTAAACCAGTGGAATATTTGCCAAAAGTAGCCCTGTCGCCTTTAAAAAGCTTTGTTAAGCATTTGGAAATCTAATTTGTTTTAATTAAACTGCAGGGGCAGTTAAATTGTAAAATGAATGCAAAATTCGTTCCCATTATGGTTGGGTTAAACGCACTTCCTAAACTAAGCTTTTAGAAAACTCAATGCTTAAACACATCGGATCTGTAACACATCTCTACTGTACTTTGTCTGAAAACCAGATCCATTTCTAATTTCACATCTTCCTTTTAATTTCCTGACAGCTGTCATACTACGGAACAATCAGCATCGGGACTCCACCTCAGAGTTTCATTGTCATCTTTGATACTGGCTCTTCAAATCTTTGGGTCCCATCGGGTTACTGCTCTAGTCCAGCATGCCGTAAGTAAATCGAGACCATAGAAGGAATTCTCATAATTGCAAATTGTGGTACACAGAACCTTACAGGTGATGCAGTTAATTCTTTTCAACTCCAATTTGCTTCATTATGATTTTATAATGCAATTGTTAAGCACTAAATTCTCACTTAGATTCGCTGTTGTGTAATTCAAATAATTGGTTGCTTCAATTTCTTTAGCCATTGCATGATCAGGAATAGTTTGTATCCAAAAGAAGGTGGGAGCTGGGTTGATTCAGGATCCAACTTTGTATGTTATAGCTTAGATCTCCAGGTCAGTAATCTAAAGCAGGAAGTCCTGTGCCTCTTATTTTCCAAGCACATTGTGTTCATGACCTACTACTCGCTGAGTCATCAATGTTACAACCAACCAATGAAATATTAGAAGAATGTAAATAATTTCCACAGATCATCAAGTTTTTATTTCGAAATGAACGAAACTGGGCAAACAAAACGGTTGCTATACGAGAACAACCTCCTGAATTGACCTGGAGCTGGCAGACCTGAGTTATACTGTCTGCTCAGTATTAGTGTTGAAGCAGGGAGGGGGAATGGGTTCTTATGGTAATCCTGTAGTTCTATAGTCACCAATACTAATACTCGCTTTTTGTTCCATATTTATTTGTAATTAATTGAATTTAAATTGCCCAGTTGTTCTGGTGGGATTTGATTACATCTCCACAACATTCGTCCAGGCCAAATTGTTGTTGTATTGAAATGAACACTGTAATCTAATGAAACTAACTGGATAAGATGTGCTTTTCTTGTAGGTGATCATTGCAAGTTTAATCCACAAGCGTCCTCAACATTTCGCCTTTCAAACAAGTACCTTGCTATCCAATATGGTACAGGCAGAATGACTGGTGTACTGGGATATGACACTGTCAGAGTAAGTCAAACTAGCTGATTTCCCATGTCTGAGGGGCCCATAGAGAAATCAGTGTTGCAGACTGTCATATAGTCATAGAGGTCTACAGCATAGAAAAAAGCCCTTCGGCCCATTGAATTTGCACCAATCTAACAAGTACTAACTATGTTAATTCCATTTTACAGCACAAGGCCCATAGCCTTGTATGCTATGTCATCGCAAGTGCACATCCAAATACTTCCTAAATGTTATGAGAGTTTCTGCCTCTACCACCCCTTCAGACAGAGAATTCCAGGTTCCTACCACTCTCTGGGTGAAAGGATTTGCCTAAACCTCCTGCCCCTTACCTTAAATCTATGACCCCTGGTTATTGATCCTTCCACCGAGGGGAAAAGTTCCTTCCTGTCTACCCTAACTATGCCCCTCATTAGTTTTGTACACCTCAATCGTGTCCCCCCTCAATCTCCGCTGCTCCAGAGAAATTAACCCCAGTCTATCCAATCTCTCCTCATAACTAAAACTCTCTAGCCCAGGCAACACTCTGGTAAATCTCCTCTGCACTTTCTCTAGCACAATCACATCCTTCCTGTGGCCTAACCAGTGTTATACAGTTCCAGCATAAACTCCCTGCCCTTATATTCCATGCCTTGCCCAATAAAGGCAAGTATCCCATATGCCTTCTTAACCACATCATCTGCCTGTCGCACTCCCTTAAGGGACCAGTGGGCATGCACACCAAATACTTCCCAGGGTCCTACCACTCATCATGTATTCCCGCGCTTTGTTTGTCCTGTCCAATTGCTTCACCTCACACTTATCCAGGTTAAATTCCATTTGCCACTGATCAGCCCTACTGACCAGCCTGTCTATATTCTCCTGTAACCTAAGGTTATCCTCATCACTATTTACCACCCCACCAATTTCCATGTCATCTGTGAACATACTGATCAACCCTCCTACATTCAAGTCTAAATCGTTTATATAAACCACAAACAGCAAGGGAGCCAACACCGCTTCCTGTGGAACCTCACTAGACACAGGCTCCCAGTCACAAAAACACCCCTTGACCATCACCCTCTGCTTCCTGCCACTCAGTCATTTCTGGATCCAATTTGCCAAGTTGCCTTGGATCCTAAGAGCTCTTATCTTCATTATCAGTCTCCCATGCGGGACCTTATCAAAAACCTTGCTGAAGTCCAAGTAGACTACGTCAAATGCATTGCCCTCATCTACACACCTGGTCACCTCTTCGAAAAATTCATTCAAATTGGTCAGACATGACCTCCCCTTAACAAAACCACGCTGACTGTCCTTGATTAATCCTTGCCTCTCCGAGTGTAGATCAATTCTGTCCCTCAGAATTGCTTTCAATAGCTTCCCCACCACTGAGGTTAGACTTAACAGACCTCTAGTTCCCTGGTTTATCCCTTCCTCCCTTCTTGAATAACAGTACCACATTGTGTTCTTTTACTAATTCTTTCACGGTGTGTGTCTGTTCTTGGCTGGGCTAGCATTTATTGCTCATCCCTAATTGCCCTTGAGAGTCTGACCAAGGATGTTCAAACCTCAAGAACAACTTCCTTCCCTTTGTATTTCATCATTATTGTGTTAAAGGCTCACAATCCATCAGCTTTACTGATTCTTTTTTGTACCTGCCAACTGGCTTTTAACAATTTGTAATGTTGGGCTCCCGAGTCACTCTCCTCTACCATTCCTAATTTGTCACCATTTGGAAAATACACTTTTACCTTCTGTCCAAAGTGAATGGCCTCACATGTACCCACATTGAACTCAGCAGGCGCATTCACTTATTCTGGTTATGTTCCCTTGCGACAATGTGCTGCAATCTGCACTGCTTGCTTTCCCTCCAACTCCATGTAACCTGCAGTCTAATACAACTCTCAATTCCTTCATCTAACTATGGTGAAAAGATGAGGCTCCAGATCAGATTCCCAGAGAACACCACTTGTCACATTCCACCAGTCTGCATACGTATCCTGTATCTCCACTGTCTGCATCCTACTTCCCAACCAATTTCTAGCCAAAGTTAAAAGTCCACCACAAAAGTACGCCCTTGCTTTCACTAATCTTCTCTCATGTGGAACCTCATCCAATGCCTTTTGGATGTCCTGATGCACAACATCCATAGACCTTACCTAATCTACCTTAAGGGTTAGTCCCTCAAAAGTTTCAACTTGTTTATACAGACATGACTTATCTTTAATAAAGTCACAATGGCTCTGTCTGATCAGCTCACACTTGTCTAAGCATTAGGTCACTCTCGCCTGAGTCACAGATTCAAGTAGTAACTGAGTGCATTTCAGAAATAATTCACTGGCTTTAAAAGATACTGGGATGTCTGAACAATATCTGAAGGTTCTACATAAGTAGCAGTTTCTTCTTTCTTTAATTTACAATCACTTTCTGGTCCACCTTTTTTGGCACATCATCCCCAAGATACTTTGGGGCCAGTGTTACAGCATCAATCTAGAATTGGCCAACTCTGGGTGCACACCTGACCCATACAGTCAGAAACTCTGATGCCCAGCTGGTATTTTGGGAAAGGTTATCTAAGGTTCCCCTGACAGTCCCTCCATATGTTGTGGAAGAAAAGCCACTTGGAGTACAAAGATGGTTAATATCAGAAAATCTTTATTTTGAGCAGCGAAAGAAAAGAGCTAAGCTATAGAATCTCTCAAAGAGCAGTTACAATAACACACATTTATACACAATACAGCTTCAGCTGGCTACATGGCCGAGTATATTTTGACTGCTCATGGACTTCAATGTGTCCCTGCAAAGCACATCACATCATATTCTCATAGTCAAGTAAGCTCATGGGAAAGTACAAAATGGAAAAAAATACAAAGCTTATCGGCTACAGTAACTTCATCTCTAACAAAACACATCCAGAAAAACAGGCCAAGTGTGTAAGCTAAAGATTTTGGAAAAATACAGCAAAAGAAACAGCTTTCATAAGTATAAATCAAAGTAATCTTTTATCCCTTTATTTCCCAAATCACATATCTTCCTCAGCCTCTGGAAGAAGAAGTGGTGTTCCAGAAAATGTTTAAAACATGATGTGTTTCTTCAATGGCTTGGACTGCTGGGGACCACATCTGCCCATTTGGAGACTGCAGTGCCTCACCTCACTAGATGTGTTGGTGTCCAGTGATGCACCAGAACCTGATTGAGACATTGGAGTGGGAACTTCTGGTGTAGGGAGTCTGTATCCCTGTCTTCACAATCCCGAAGGCATTCACCTAGCAACAGGCAGCAGGGGGTTCTACACCTTGCGAGTGTAATTTGGAATAGCAGAGACCAAGAAACTGGCACAACCCCAATGTGTTCATTACTACCAGGCCTATGTTACTTGACCTTCTGACAGGATGACCTACTGTAAAATATTTAAACAGTTTTCTTTTCAATTAGGTATCCAACATTGATATCACCCACCAAGAATTTGGTTTAAGCATCACTGAGCCTGGCAGTTTTCTTTATTATGCTGAATTTGATGGAATTCTGGGATTGGGATATGCAGATTATGCCATTGCAGGTGCAACAACTGTTTTTGAAAACATGATGTCTGAGCATCTGGTGGAGCAATTTATGTTTGCATTTTATCTGACCAGGTGAAGTATAATGTTCACGACCCCCAAATTAATCTCTTCATGACAAACACCCAACAATATCTACACAAACATTGCCTTTGCTTTCCATTTTCTCTTTATCAACACCATTAATGTTATCAGCTGGATTTTTCTCTGGCATAATTCTGTAGGTGACACAGTGTTGGGAAATTAAGAGAGATAAGGATTGGAAGCCGGTAGTCAGATCACCATCCCCATCTGTACCAGAGCAAAGTGTCTTCCAGCTCCCCCAGCCCCATCTGTCACGGGGTCTTAATCACTTGACTGTTGACCACTCAATGCATTTAAATGATGGTAGGGGACAGGTTCAGGGAAACCAGCCAATTTCCCTCTGTTCTGCTTTAGGTATGGCCAACCTCAACCTGGAATCCAGGATATTGCAGCAGTACATCATGCAGCAGAAGTAGGAAGCAACTAATAACTCTGTTAGGAGAGCAAAGGCTAGCAGTGGTCATCTCTACATCCCTTTAGGCTCCTCGCTTTTCCTGGAGGTCCCACCGCCAATGAAAAGCCTCTCTTCCATAAAAAAATTATTTTATGTCTTTGAATTTCTTTTCCCCTTTAAGAATCCTCTTCTGTTCTGTTCCAGATTTCCTACCTGGCTTGCACCAGCAGTCATTCTGGGAGTCCATCCTGCTAACTTAGGCAGTGAAACCGCCCTAGCATTGATTCCAGCCCTGTAGACTTCAATGATGAGAATCGTAGAATTAGGCAGCACATTAAGAGACTAATTGGCCCATTGTGCTTGTGCCAGCTCTTTCAGGGAACTATCCAATTAGCCCCACTCCTTTGCTGTTTCCCCATAACCTAGTATTTGTTTTCCCTTTTCAAGTATGAGTCCAAACAACTTTTGCAAGTTACGATTGAATCTCTTTCCTTCTGCTCAGGCAGTTCATTCACAATCACAACAAACCAAACCTGACTAGATCACAATGTAAATATTTAAAACCATGGGGATTTACACTCTTCTGTTGTAGGATTTAGCTACATCCTACTGTATAGTTTTTATATTCTCTAGGATTTACAGCGCGCTTTCCTGCATCTTCACAGCTACTCTCAAACACATTTTTGACAAAAGGCCATTCTGATATGATCTTCAAAAGGTAACAGAAATTGTGAACCTGCACACTTCCAGATTTAATTTCTTTTCACTTTTGATTTACAGACATGAGGGTCAATCAGGAAGTGAAGTTGTATTTGGTGGTTTTGATCCAAACCATTACACAGGTAACATTAACTGGGTTCCCCTCACTGTGGAAGGATACTGGCAAATCCTTGTGGACAAGTAAGTAAATGAACATTAAAAAATGCTTATGTTCTAGAATTGAATTCAACTGCAAAGATGTGCTTTGTGCTGAGATAATTCATAATGATAAACAGATTAAGTGTTGAACAGCATTTACTGGGCAGTTTAACATGATAGCATGTTACAGAGAAATATTAGGAATTGGATGGGAAATGCATAATTCAGAGTTATTCAAATTCAGATCAAGAGAAGTTCATTTAACCTTCAATTTCTACACCATTGTGCTCTCATGGACTTCCACCCCATACCTCCTGATGATTCTCTACATCTTCCTCATCTACCAGATTAGAAGATCACACAGCATGATCAATAACTCTATAACCCTCAACCCCTACTCAACTGATATTGATCCAACTCCTTATAAAGACAGCGTCCCTTATTCATTTTGGGGTTGCTGAAATGCAAGCCAACGACCACTGCATTGGTGGAGCACTTTTCATTTATTGGAACAACCATAGGCACTATGAAGATTGAACAGTGGATGGAGCAGGTATTTCGGGAGTGATTAGAGGGAGGTAACTAAAAGCACAGTTAAGGAATTGACTTTTGAGGATGAAGAACGTTTTGAAATAGAATTTTCAACAAAAAAAAGCTATCATGTCTCTGGCACCATCAGCAAGCATAAGATGCACAGTAAATGGGAGATAGAGCGGACAGTGCACGCTGTTAGTGTTGGAGGAGATCACAATGATACAGTTAGACAAGGCTGTGGAGGGACATGAGCATCAAGAGGCAAACTTTGAAGCCACTACACTGGATGACTTAGAGTCAAATGCAAACCAGAAAAGTGAGAATCAAACTACACGAACCTGGCAAAAGATTGCAAGACAAGTAATATTTTATAGTTGAGAGAATAATAAAAGTAGAGCAACCATATTAACAGATTCAAAAGCACAATGAAAGTGTTATATTGTATATTTACTGAAAGTGTAATGGCCGAATTCAATTTGGAAACCATTTTGATATACGATGCATACATTCACATACATTAATCTCCATAAACAGTTGGCATTTAGATTTCTGAAAATGGTCACGTAATCATGAATGTCCTTTTCCTCCCTAGTGTGAAGGTTAATGGCCAGGTAGTGGCTTGTGAAAGCGGTTGTCAGGCCATTGTCGATACTGGCACCTCTCTGATTATTGGCCCTGTCTCACCGATCCAGAGAATTCAGCACAAGATTGGTGCAGAAGCACAACTTTATTCTATGGTAACCTGCATTGTATTTTATCATAAGAAGGAGATGATTTCACCTTAAATCTTAAACGACACAAGGTCTTAAATACATTGTGCAGTTTTGGTCTCCTTATTTAAGGAAAGATGTAAATGCGTTGGAGGCGGTTCAGAGTAGGTTTACTAGATTAATACCTATAATGAGCAGGTTGTCTTATGAGGAAAGATTGGACAGACTGGGCTTGTTTCCATTGGAGTTTAGAAGAATGAGGGGTGACTTGATTGAAGTATACAAGACCCTGAATGGTCTTGACAAGGTGGATGTGGAAAGAGTGTTCCCTCTTGTGAGTGAGCCCAGAACTAGGGGTCATTGTTTTAAAATTGGGGGAGTTGGAGAAAAAAAAGTTCTATCAGAGGGTTTTGCAACTTTGGAACTCTCTGCCTCAGAAGATGGAGGAGGCGGGGTCATTGAATATTTTTAAGGCAGGGATAGATAGATAGATTCTTGTTAGGCAAGGGAATCAAAAGTTATCAGGAGTAGATGGGAATGTGGAATTCGAAACACAAGCTGATCTGCCATGATCTTATTGAACGGTGGAGCAGGCTCAAGGGATGAATGGCCTAGTCCAGCTCCCATTTCTTATGTTCCCTAAATTAAAAGAGGCTCAGATGCATTCATTACAATAATTTACACTTATGCTAAAATTAAGGAAAGGCTCAGAGCAAACTCATAGTCAAGAATTCATTTTAAACACAAATGAGACCTGTGGTCCCAGATAATACCACTGTTAACCTCTTGTTTCTCTGTTCTACAGCTTGGTGTGGACTGTGGTAACCTGCCCACCATGCCCTATGTCACGTTCACCATCAATGGAATTGAGTACCACCTTTCTCCTGACCAATATGTTCTCCAGGTATGCTTTAACCCTTAGGCTGCCAGAATCTCCACAGCATTGTTCATCATCTCAGGATGTCTGATATTTGTAAAGGTTTCAGTGCAATGGCTGTACCTCATTTATATTTATACTTACATGGAACTTTTATTCATTATTTCTTCTACTCCACTTTCTTTCATCAACTTTAGTTGAATTACAACTGCACAATTAGCTGAATAACTTCCCATTGTTCTGTGAGACTCAGTCTCTTTAAGTACAGTTCTGTGGCTACCTGCTGACCCTAGTACATGCTCCAATGGTTCTTGCTTAAACTGTGAGTCAGGACCGCACGTTTTGTTGAGTTAATCAACAGTGTACCACACTTTAGGCCAACTCTGTCTTTACCCGTTTGCACACATTCCAGCGCAGTAATCAGGAGTGGGGGCTCAGGCTGATTGGTTGTCCACTCATAACATGTGGCAGTTCCAGCTGAATCATTTTCCCCAAATCACTAGCACACATGCCCTGAGAATGAAAGTCTATTCCCGTTCTTCTTCAAATAGGGTTCTCACCCACATCACTCCTTGAGACAGCACCACCAACAAAAAGGTGAACTGTTAATTCATCCAGTTGCCAAACATGCATTCCAATTGCATGAAAGTTTCTGCTGTATTTGCCAATTGGCATTTTAGCTTCAAAGTAATTCATTGTGCAAAGTTTTTTTGCTTTCTAAGAAATGTTAGAATGTTCTGGTCTTCATGATGTTTGGGGCAAATGCTTCTTCTCCTGCCTGCTAATGTAGTATGCTTGTATGTAATATAGTTTGTCATAAAAGCAAGTGCATTCTTATAAGCAAACAAATATAGGAAAACCTATTGATTTGTTCTTCATTACTTTACTTGCAGTACAATTACCATGGACACAAATATTGTCAAAGCGGATTTAGCACGATGGCACTTTCCGATTATGAAGACCTCTGGATTCTTGGAGATGTCTTCATTGGAGCCTACTATTCCATTTTTGACCGAGGAAACAAACGAATGGGTTTTGCCCGGGCTGTCTAATTTGTTCATTCATGGCTTTGTTTAAATTGCTTCCTCGACCTCTCCCCGATTGACATTTACAAATATTCCCGACATTCCTCACAATTCCCAAACGCAACAGGCATCATGGTGGTACCAATGATTTCAAACAATGATAAGAATTTGCACAGAAGAAGAAGGTATTTGATTTTAAACCAAGCAACATGCGGGCTGCCTGTTTGGCTCTGAATCTATTTAGTGTTGTACTTTGCAAAATATTACTGGATAAAAATTTATGGACAATATTAAAGTATAAATATTAAAGTATCAGAAATGCATTAATAGCTCTCATCTCTTACTTTGCTATGAGCACTGGAGGTGACTGAGATACACTCCAGTTTGTGCTCACACTACACAAAGATATCCGTGTGACTGATCTATGATAAATTCCCCAGACACTAGGAGTCAACTGAATACAGCTTTCAGCCAAATTGTATTTACATCTTTGGCTTTAGAGGAATAACTATTAATCTAATGTGCAGATTTTGAAATGGGTTTTGGCATCTGTAGCAACTTTGTTTAGGGTCAGAGTTCTCTGTTTGTTTTCTCCCATTTCTGTGTTTAAGATCGTGTTGCAGCTTTTTACCTTTGAACCTGATCCTAAGATGGCAGCTGCAGGTCAAGGCAAACCCAACAGTGCAGCGCTCAATAAACCCCTAACACAAAAAACAAAATACTACAGATGATGCAAATCCAACATAGATAAACAGAAAATGCTCAGTAGGTCAGGAAGCAGCTGAGGGGAACGAAAGTTAGGGTTAATGTTTCAGGTCTATAACTGTTCATCCAAAGGGTATGTAACATCCTGGCCTGAAACACTAACTACATTCACAAAATTCTCACATACCACTCAATCTATTCAATCGATTTAAGTTCATCCATCCAGCAAAGTTCTACATTTTCCTCATCGGACCATCAAATGAGTTTTTTATTAATTCAAGTCTTTTTGCCTCCATCATTGTGTCTGTTCATGACTCCAAGCGTGAAGCAGAATTTACTGATAACATCCGTAAATCTACCTTGTACTAATTTGAGCATGTGTCCCTTCTCCTATTTCCATAGTTTACTTTAAGGTATTCCAGATAAGCTTCATTTCTCTGAAATCCTCTTCCCCCAAGTTGAGAAGTCCAAGGGGTAAATGTTGGTCCTTAACTCTTGGGCACTAACCTCCCAGAGCAGATTGTCCTCCAGTTCTAGGGCTCACCAACTTTTCAAACCAATGAAATCTACAGTAGAAGAGCAAAAATATCGGGAGAGCATCCTGAAGAAGGAATATTAATGCATGGTGGAAGTCATTTTAATTTTTAATCATCAGGCATCTCACCAAATTTCTTTTAAATGTTATTAGGTAAGATCCATAATGGGCTGTAGATTTGTTATATAAGGCTCTTTTATTTTCTTTGCCCAATATCCATTGAGCACTACCATTGGTATGTGTGTGTGTGTGTGTGTGTGTGTGTGTGTGTGTGTGTGTATGTGTGTTTGTGTGTGCGTGTGTGTGTGTGTGTGTCAGTGTGTGTGTGTGTCAGTGTGTGTCTGTGTGTGTGTGTGTGTGTGTGTTTGTGATTGTGTATGTGTTTGTGTGTGAGCGTATGTATGTTTGTGAGTAAATCCTGTGCATGTCTTCAGATGCACCTAGGCCGATTTCTTTTAGGCCAGTTAAAACTTTTTAGAATTAAGAATTTAAAGAATTGAAAGAATTTTTAGAGAGCAAGCAAATAGAATCCTGCTTTGTACAAACTCTAATGTGAATGGTACCGATTTTAAAACACATATAATTGGTTTGACACTACGTTGGATGTACACTTCATCTATCATTAATCAAAGTGATTTGAGGCTACTACCTTCAAGGTGCTTCACTCCAGAGTTAAATGGGGCCTTAGCTACAAGTTTGCACTGTGAAGGCTTTATTGTGCAGTGGGTTGTGTTCGTTACTAATGAATCAGAAGCTCTGGGGTCAAGTCCAACTGCAGCATTGGATAACCGAGGAAGGTGTGTTCATAATTTGACCAAACAGACTGATTATGGTCAGCCATGTGATGAAAGAATGTTGGCGCCACTCCCATCACTATCAATAGCTCCAGATTACAACATGCATGGAAAAGTACATGTTGCTGCAGCAATTCTGTCTCACCGATCTGGAGCACACCATTACAGGTTTCATACTGGAGCTAGTTCTACACTATTGTTAAATTTAAAGTGTGAATCCACCCAAAGATTCACCCATCATCAGAGGGAGACAAACACTACAGCTAAAACCTCCAAGAAATCAAAGCTCTGTAAATTTCTTTCCAAATCCAGGGATAACCAAGTGGAATTTGAGGGTTTTATCCGATCTGACAGAGCACATTATCCAGCTGTGGCCAGTCCAGAAATATTATTCTCTTCCAGTTCCAGTTGTACAATTGCCCTTAACAATAAGAAAAACCAAGAGGAGAAGCATGTTTAACTGCAGCCTTAAATTTACTGACCACATGGTCATTGGGAACAATAAACTGATGGTTTCCAAAGATTGGATGAGCCAGTGTCAAAGATGATGGTGAAGCTCTGTGGTGGATTCCCAATGCTGATTGTGTTAAAGTATGAAAAAAGTATGAAAGCGTAGAGGAATAGAGGAACCAAGGGGTCAAAGGGAACCAAGTGTTATCACAGTTTAGCGAGGCCATTGAAAAAGCAAAGCAAGCAATAATCTTTATTTTGATAGGTTAAAGTTGTAATGGGCATTGGTTAGATCACAGTGTCAAGTTCTGGTCACCATTTTACAAAAAGGATACAGAGGCACTGAAGAGGGTTGAGAGAAGATTTACAAGGGTGTTGCCAGGAATGTGTGGGTATACACATCAGAAAAGGATTGACAGGCTGGGTCTCTTTTCTCTTGAAATATGAAGGCTGAGGGCTGAACTAACTAAAATAATGAAAGGTGTCGCTAGAGTGGATACAGAGAGAATGTTACCCCTTGCGGGGAAGATCATGACCAGAGACCATCAATATAAGATAATCACCAAAAAATCCAATAGGGAACTCTGAAGAATTTATTATCCAAAGAGTGGTGAGAATGTGGACCTCACTACCATGGGGACTGGTTGGAGCAAATAATATAGATGCATTTAAAAGCAAAATAGAAAAGGACATGAGGAAGAAGGGAATAAAAGACGACAATGATGGATTATATGAGAAATGGTGGGAGGAAGATCGAGAGGAGCATAAATGCCAGCGTGGACTCGTTATTGTGATGGGCAGAATGGGAAAATTTGGAGTGCGGTCAAAAGTCAGTTTCCCACCGGTGTGAAAACAGGTTTACATTTCCCGCTCCCTAATTTCATGGAGGGTCAGGTTGCTGCTGCACCAGGGCGGGAACCTCATTTACATGCATTTGAATAACATGAATATTCATTAATAAGCCCAGCTCGCCAGCATTACACCTCCACCCTTCCAGATCAAATGACCACATCAGTGTCAAATTACATCGGCGTGAATCACAACCAGATTTGCAAGCACGACTGAAAGAAAGTCACTTTGCCAAATCCAAGGCCTGATGGTGGGCCTGTGGCTGCACAAGACAGCAACAGCCTGAAGTGGGCAATGGTGCCAGAGCAATGGGTGACATTGGTGTCCACATGCAAACTAATGCGGTGCTCATACAGAGGACCAAAACTGCCTTTGTCCTCAGTTTAAGACATGCCCACTCTTTACATTGGATGCTGGTTACATTTCAAATTGCCGATCTATTCACACCTTCACCTTTAATCTCGGTGTATAAGACAAACCCCTTCTGAGGGATTTTTCAAGGCTTCAATCACCGATTTCTAAGCCGAAATCTCGGGGCTATCTATTTTCAATTTGTAATAACCTACATGATCTACTCTAGGCTTGTGAATATATATTTAATGCACATCCTACATTCCTCCACCACACGCGATATTGTAGCAGGTCATCTCTACCTGGCCTGAGTAACCTGGGGCTGAATCTTGCCCTTGATGGGAGGGGGAGGCAGGACTGACCGACTCGGGAGCGAGCGGACAGCCAATCACAGCCGCTGAAACGGGCACCGCCACCATTGTACGTGTGCAGACCAATTAAGTCCCGCCCAGCGTGACGCACGACGGGAAGCGTTATGCACTTCCAGTGCGGGCGGGGGGGAGTCCCCAGATGTGAAGGAGCCATCTTTAGCGCATGTGCGTGTGAAAGAGCGCACATCTCTCTGAGGCTAAGTGCTGCCTCAGGGAGGTCACTGAAAGGATTTCAAAGTTTAAAAATAGAAAAATAATAAAATAATAAAATCATTAACATGACCCCCTCACGTGACAATGTCACACGAGATGGGACATGTTAATGAAATACACAAAAATTTTATTAAACTTTTTTAAAACCGACATGAAACCTCATCCCACCGCTAGATGAGGTCTCATGTTTTTTCAGAATCCCGCCGGCGCTCCTGGCCTTCCCGCCAGCCTTAAGGTTGGACGGGCAGGGCCTTCAATTGTTTTAACTATCTTGTCAATGGTTCAATTGGCCATTGACAGGTTGGCGGGCGGACAGCTGATCGCACTGTGCCCCCGCCTTCCTGAATATTTAAATGTGAATGTAAACGAACGTGAAGGCTTGCCCACATGTCAGTCCTTGGCTTGCTGCATTGTTCCAGTGAAGCCCAACACAACCTGGAGGAACAACACCTCATCTTCCGACTAGGGACTTTACAGCCTTCCGGACTGAATATTGAATACAACAAATTTAGGTCGTGAGCTCCCTCCCCCATCCCCACCCCCTTTCTGTTTCCCCCTTCCTTTTTTTTCCAATAAATTATAAAGATTTTCCTTTTCCCACCTATTTCCATTATTTAAAAAAAATTAAAAAAAATAAAATATAAAAAAAACCCCACTAGAGCTATACCTTGAGTGCCCTACCATCCATTCTTAATTAGCACATTCGTTTAGATAATATCACCAACTTTAACTTTAACACCTATGTGTTCTATTGTACTATTGTCGTTGACATCTTTTGATGATCTGCTTCTATCACTGCTTGTTTGTCCCTACAACCACACCCCACCCACCCCCCCACCACCTCTCTCTCTCTCTATCTCTCTGCCCCCCACACACACACCTTAAAACAGCTTATATTTCAACTCTTTCTTGGACTCGAACTCAAGTTCTGTCGAAGGGTCATGAGGACTCGAAACGTCAACTCTTTTCTTCTCCGCCGATGCTGCCAGACCTGCTGAGTTTTTCCAGGTAATTCTGTTTTTGTTTTGGATTTCAAGCATCTGCAGTTTTTTGTATTTTTATCCTTCCTATAATATGTTGCCCAGAACTGTACATAATATTCCAGCTGATATCTAATGAGTGTCTTATGTAAATTCAACATAACTTCCTTGTTCTTGTCCTCTATGCCCCTTTTAATAAAGAACAGGATACTTTGTGCTTTATTAACTGCTCTCTCCACCTGTCCTGCCACCTTCAATGATCTATGCACTTATACACCCAAGTCTTTCTGCTCCTGCACTCCCTTCAAAATTTCACCCCTTATTTTCTATTGTCTGTCCATGTTCTTCCTACCAAAGTGCATCACCTCACACTTCTCCACACTGAACTTCAGCTGCCACCTATCTGCCCACTCCACCAACTTGACTATGTCCTCTCGAAGTTCTACACCATCCTCCTCACAGTTCACAACATTCCCAAGCTTTGTATCATCCGCAAACTTTGAAATTATCTCCTGCAGATCAAGATCTAGATCATTAATATATATCAGGAAAAGCAAGGGTCCCAATGCCGACCCCTGGGAACTCCACTAAAACTTTCCTCCAGCCCAAAAATATCCATTGACCATTACTCTCTATTACCTATTTTTCAGCTAATTTTGTATCCACGTTGCTACTGTCCCTTTTATTCCATGAGCAATAACTTTTCTCACAAATCTGTTGTTTGGCACTGTGTCAAATGCCTTTTGAAAGTTCATGTACACCACATCAACAGCTTTACCCTCATCGACCTTTTCTGTTACCTCTTCAAAAAACTCCAGCAAGTTAGTTAAACATGATTTCCCCTTTAGAAATCCATGCTGGCTCTTCCTTCTCAACCCATAATTTTCCATGAGACTCCTAATTCTATTCCAGGTAATTGTTCTAGAATCTTGCCCGCCACTGTAATTAAACTGACTGGTCTGTATTGAACAAGGGTATAATGTTTGCAATTCTCCAGTCCTCTAGCACCACTCCTGAGTCTAGGGAAGACTGAAATATTATGGCCAGTGCCCCTGCAATTTCTACTCTCACTTCTATCAATATCCTTGAATGCATCTCATCCGGTCCCGGTGCTTTGTCAACTTTAAGTACCGACAGTCTATTCAACACTTCCTCCTTATCAATTTTGAACCCTTCTAGTGACAGAGTTTCCTCATCTGTCACCATGGCCTGGGTAACATCTACCTCCTTGGTAAAGGATGCAAAGTATTCATTTAATATCTCAGTCATGGCCCCTTCGTCCATGTATAAATTCCCTTTTAGGCCCCTAATCGGCCCTACTCCTCCTTTTACCACCCTTTTACTATTTATATGTCTATAGAAGACTTTGGGATTCCCCATTATGTTGGCTGCCAGTCTTTCTTCATAATCCCTCTTCGCCTCTCTAATATAACTTTTCATCTCCACCCTGAACCTTCTCAATTGTATTTTCTACCTGACACCTGTCATTAGCACTCTTTTTATTCTTTATATTCATTTCAATCTCCTTTTTTATCCAGGGAGCTCTGGATTATTTTTCCCTACCTTTCCCTTTCGATGGAATATACCTTGCCTGTGCCTGAACCAATTTTTTTTTGAAGGTAGCCCATTGTTCAGTTACAGTTTTTCCTGCCAATCTTTCACTCCAGTCTATTTGGCCCAGCACCATTCTTACCCCATCAAAGTTGGCTCTTGTCCACTTAATTATTTTTATTCTGGATTGCCTATCTTCCTTTTCTATCATCATTTCTAAAACATACAATAAAATAATCACTGTCTTTAAATGCTCCCCCACTGACATTTGATCTACTTGGCCAGCCTCATTTTCAAGACCCATTATGTAATCAGATGGGGCCAATTAATTGAGAGTGATCAGAGGGAGAATGTCTTTCTGTGGAGAGGGAGGTGATTGGTCCAGGCATGTGATGTCTTCTAATCATTCTGACTCCAGCATATGTTTCGCTTTACCTGCATGATGCTTCTGTCCATAGTTGACACAGAGACAGCTTTGGCTGCAGAGTGTAGTTATCATCTTCGTAGATAATAACAGACAGGAGCAGGAGTAGACTGTACGGCCCATCGAGCCTGCTCCTCTGTTCCATATGATCATGGCTGATCTTGGGCTTCAAGTCCACTTTGCCAGCCATTCCTCATATCCCTTGATCTTTTTGCTAGGCCAAAAATCCGACTAGTTCAGACTTAGATATATTCAATGATGGAGCATCCACAATTCTCTGGGATAGAGAATTGCAAAGATTCACAACCCTCAATTTGAAACTTTCTCCTTATTTCAGTCCTAAGTGATCCACCTTTTATCCTGAGACTGGTTTCCTGTGTTTTAGATCCCCCAGCCAATGGAAACAGCCTCTCAGTGACTATCCTATCAAGCCCCTTCAGAATTTTGTATGTTTCACCCCTCGCTCTTCTAAACTCCAGGGAATATAGGTCCAGTTTACTCAGCCTCTCATCATTTGACAGCCCTCTCATCCCAGGGACCAATCTCGTGAATCTTTGCTGCACTGCCTTCAATACAATTATATGTTTCCTTAAACACGGAGAATTCAACTGCACACGGTCTTCCAGGTTTGGTCTCACCAAAACCCAGTACAATTGTAACAAAACTTTGTGGTTCTTGTACTCCGATCCCATTGCAATAAAGACCAACATGTGCTCCCTTCTTAATTGCTTTGTACCAGCATGCTGACATTTGGTGTTGCTTGTGCGCGCACACACACAAATCTCTCTGAATATCAATATTTACAACACTGATGCCTTTTTAAAAAAATATTCTGCTTTTCAATTCTGATGATCAAAGTGAAGAAGGACCACCCAGGACCTCATCTGTGCACCATAAATTTGCAGACAGGTCAGGGGTGGGCTGGTAGGTGGTGGAAAGGCTACCCAGGGAATTTAACAGACCCCACTCCTGCAAACACATTTGTGAGGGCCTATAAAATTCTGCCCTATATCTTCTCATCTCTGGTGCTATTCTCCTGGATCTATGTTTTGTCTTAGTCTTGTCTTCAAATACTTCTCCATAATGCAGATCGCAAAACTTTTTCCCAACTGTTGCCTAACTGATATTTTGGACAGATTTGTCATTTCCTTGCTTTTACATTCAATGTTGCCAAATGTATAAAATTCAGAATCAAATTTCCCTTCATCACAGGCTTTTCACTTGTGAGCTAGTTTCTAAAGATCCATTTATCTGAAATCATTCTCCAATGAGAATTTACAATTAAAGGTATATTTTCACTTTCTGCTTCTTTCCTCGAAACTTAATATTTTATATTTATCCTCATTGTCCCGTGTTTGTCACTATGTGGCCTCTAACCCAGTATGCCCAACAAAATGTACTGTTCTCTACAAGTCTCATGGTGAAACTCACCTTAGTTTAGCATCTTCCACAAATTCGGGTCCTCTTTCCATGCCAAATTAGCCAAAGTTGACCACATTACCTTCCTCAAAGAATTCCGTTAAACTAATCAAGCCTTTTGAAAATCCAGATTAATACTGAGTCAGCTAAAGAATTAATTTAAACTGACCGCAGTCTCAAGGGTATTCAATCCACTAGGAATGCCTAATCAAAAAGGTTTTATAATTTCAATTAATGGATGCTTTATCAGTCATCAAATTGTAATCATGAATAAATGCACCTTATCGCCTCGCTACTTGATAAGGCATTGTGCATGAAGCATGACCTTTATCATTAGCAGACTTGTACATTTTGAATTGAGATATATGGGGGCATGAGAGAGTTAAAGCAACAATGGAAACAAAACACTTTCCAACAATAATGATATCAGCTTAATTATTTATCTTATTATTTCAATGCAATTTTCTACCATCAAATCATAGAAATTTATAACAAAGAATTTACCATAGTATAGCACTTTTCACAAGCTCATTACATTGCAAAATGCTTCACAGCTATTAATGTCCTTTTAAAGTGCTATAACTGTTGTTTAACATGGATGCCAATTGCAGACTTGCAGACTCTCTCCACAGGAAGGCCCCATAGACAGCAAAAGAATGAATGACTGATCTTCTTTTAGCAGTGATGGTTGAGGGAAGAATGTAGGTTAAGCCACCAAGAGAACATCATACCCTTCTTGCACCTTGTGATATTTCTTTAATTTACTTCTGGGTGGATAGAACCTTGCTTTGACATGTCATTGAAAAGTCTATTGATAGAATATAATCAATCCTTCCTTTCTGGGCTCCATTTGCTTTAATTCACACAGATGAGTGATTACCAAGTGAAATTAAAATGAACAAAATTAATTAGAATGGGGACATGTAAAAGAGAACTGTGAATTATTCTCAAAGATGAATCCCGAGGTACAAGGAAAACATTAGTGAATAATTGGTGGAATAACTGTTGAAGGACAATTTTGGTCATGAATAATCCACCCATGTCCCCATGAAAAATCAGTTGCTCCTTTAGGGGAACTTTAGAGTTGGAAATAACTCCTGGTGAATGATGTGGGATGGTGGTCTTGTGATGAAATGGATAGTATCCCTGCTTCTGAGCCTGAAGCTCTGGGTTTAAGTCCCACTCCAGGACTTAATGGCCAAGGAAGGTGCATTCATAACATGGGCCAAACATGTTGAATACGAACTTGTAAATCTTTCTGACACATGCCAAAGGCAGGTGGAAGGAGTGGGAGAGATTCTATGTCAGTCATATGATGGAAAGTAATTGGCGCCTCTAACCATCACCATCCATAGCTCCAGATTACAACATGCATGGAAAGTGTATGTTACCCCTGATGTTCAGGCCAATAGTCATCCCTCAATCAGCATCACAAAAATAGATTATCTGGTCTTTCTCACATTCTTTCTGGGAGCTTGCTGTGTACAAATAGACTGCGATGTTTTCTACATTACGATAGTGAATATGCTTAAATGTTCTTTATTGGCCATAAAGCACTTTTGAGGCAAATTGGTGCTATACAAATGCAGGCCTTTTTCTATTTCTTAACTTCTTATAAAGGAACCACCTGCCACCCAACTTCTTTATCCTTGAAGCATGTTCTAGGTTTCTATAATCGTAGAATGCTCCAAGTACTAAATGTGACCAACCTATAGTACAAGCTCAAACTGCAAGAATTAAAAGTTATCTTGTTTTTAAATATACATGTGGCCTTCTTATTAGTTCTAAAGTTTTATTTTTTGAGCTTGACATGTCACATGTCAAATTGTGAAAACATCAGCTGATTATTAAATAACATGTATAATCTGAGTGTGCCCTTCCATAAGGACATCGTTACAATGATAACGGTGATATTTTTAACAATCTACATTATTTGACTTTTTGAACAATGAAATAGGCTGATACAGAATCGTATAAAAACACCCAGAGCATTCACAAATCTCACAGACGTCCTGACAAGCGCCTGACAAGATGAAGTGGCTCCTCATTACACTCGCCTGCATTCAGCTCTCTGAATGTTTAGTCAGGTAGGACAATACGCAGTTCTGATGAAAGGTCAGGTATGTACTGTGCAACTGTCCGGAGTCTCAACGCTAGCTCAGAGTTGGAGACATTCGTGGAGAGTCACAGAGACCAGGGGAATTTCACATTGGAAGTTGAAACTTTCCAGGCAGTTCCCACTAGCTCAGTGCATGAGGACCTCTACAAAGTCCCGAAGCGCATCTTTGGTCGTATGTTCTGCCTCCGACAATCCGGAGAACAGAAGGTTTTGAACACAAATTTCTTGCATCTAAATTTATATTCTTATGTATTGTTTCTTTGTCCTGCATTTTCTAGAAACATTTTTATGCAAACAATTTTGTTTCAGAATTCCGGCATCTGCAGTTTTTTGAATTTATATTAAGATCAGTGGGTGATGGTATTTGGTTCTCTTTCCTGTTAAACATTTCCAAATGAAATATTTCCCTACCGTTGTTGTGTTCTGTTAGATTATTCAACATATTTTTATCAACATATCTTTAATCTGGTGATGGTTTACCAGCTCCTGACAATCTCCTTCCAAGCATATTGCAGAGGAAAATATAGCATCAGCACAAAATAGTCAAAACCGTCCCCAGCTTTGAATTCTATGACATGCACTTGACTAACAAATACAGCAACTTAATATTTTCTTGGTTAGTCTAAATTTTCTGTACTTTCCCTTGCAGGTCCCACAAAGACACCTTGACCCATGCGCTGGGCTTTTGCAAAACCCTTCCCCAGATTGTGATCACTACTCGATCGCTGCCCCCAGCCCCTCCATTACACCACCCCCATGCCCCCACCCCCCACAATGAATACCTGGCTTCTGGGGCATCCCTGTGGGTCCCTGGCAAAAGCTTCCTGCCTCCCCAATTGCTGCTGTTTACCGGGAAGCGATTCCTGCTGGAGTTGAGTGGCAGTCCGAGTCTTCATTTGGAAATGAGGCCCAAGAGTTCAAATCTCTCCAGGCCTCAGCATGCCAGTTTGCCACTCTCCACAGATTCCCCGAATCCAATGCACTGAACCTACACCGAGTTATTGTTCCGTATGCAAACATTTCAGTTAATGAGCTGTTTTGAAGCAGGAGTTTTGCAACTCTGACGTTTATAACCGTTATTACAGTGCTGGTTCACAACCTCTAGTTTGATTAAAAGACCTAGAAAAGTTGCTCGCAATGTCGATTCAATTCTTACTGTGTCTCCTGTTTATCTTCACAGGGTTCCCTTGAGGAAAGATAAATCTACCCGCCAAGTTCTTAAAGAACGTGGGCTTCTCGAGGAATTTCTGAAGAACAACCATTACAATCCATATTCCAAATATGCAGGGCCCTTCAACACCCAGTCCATGGCTACAGAGCCTCTTTTAAATTATATTGACGTAAGTAATCTTTTCACTTTTGCTGAAAAAAGAGGAACAAATTCAGGGGGAAATCTAGCGGCAACTTCATCAATTGCAGTGGGAGTCAAGATCCTATAGGACATGGACAAATGATCATGTCATATGACATATAAGATCCTGAGAAGCCTTGACAGGGTTGGTGGGGAGAGGATATTTCCTCATGTGCGGGAATCTATGACTGGAGCCACTGTTTAAAAGTAAGGAGTCCCCCATTTAGGACAGAGGTGAGGTGAATTTTTTTTCCCTCAGAGGGTTGTGAGTCTTTGGAACTCTCTTTCTCAAGAGGCAGAGGAAGCAGAGTCTTTGAATATTTTGAAGGCAGAAGTAGATGGACTCTTGGCAAGCAAGGAGGTGAAAGGTGTTTGGGGGTAGGCAAGAATGTGGATTTGAGGTTACGATATGGTGAAAGCAAATGAATGAACAAATATGGCAGATTAATGAGAACAGAGTGGCAAATAAAGCCACTCCATTTTAGCTGCTCCATCAACCGGGGAGAGCTAACACTAGCCCACCACTGAATTTGGAAGCATCATTTGTTCCAAGGAGTGGAGATTCTGGTCTGGGATATACGACTAGTGAAGATCACTCAGATAGGGTGGGGCCAGGTAGAAGTGGTTTGCAAATGTGAATGAGGAAGCTGACAGCTGGGAGGCAGTGTAGTTATGGCAAGGGCAGAGATGTGAGCATTCAGGAACTTGGAAGCAAAAGTTCAGCTACAGAGCACTAAACTAACTAATGCTTGTGAAGATGGCAAAAGAGACAGTTGAGAATTGGATTCTGAAGGTGCTGAAAGCAATGATGAGGAATTTTGAGCCTATGGGAGAGACAGGCCGGGTGAAGTGGGAACCGTGAGCTGTCTTGGTGATAAGCATAAGATAAGCAGGTCAAAGTTGAGCATAACTCAAAGTTGTACACCCTCTGATTCAGCCTGGCCGGACAGATTTGAGTCAGATTTGCCAGCAAGAATCCAAGAAAGTCACTTTGCCAAATCCAAGGCCTGATGGTGGGCTGTGGCTGCACAAGACAGCAACAGACTGAAGTGGGCAATGGTGCCAGAGCAATGGGTGTCATTGGTGTACACATGCAAACTAACGCTGTGCTCATACAGAGGACCAAAACTGCCTCTGTCCTCAATTACACGGGTCTTTTTGTTCCTGTGACAGAGTGTCCAGGATTGCCAGATACAGCATATGAAGGAAAATCAGGCAGATTCCTATACAGTTCACACATAGGGCCTTCCAACCTCATTTGTTTCTATGAACTTCACCTAGACTCTCCAATACACCTCAGCACAGGAATGGGAAAATCTCCCCAATGTGTCTACATGTACAGAAATGCCGAATTGAGTCAATTCTAACTTATCTTGTTACATGTATTAAAATATTCCTACAGATGTCTTATTTTGGAACAATCAGCATTGGAACCCCACCACAGAGCTTCACCGTCATCTTTGACACTGGTTCATCCAATCTTTGGATCGCATCAGTTTACTGCAGCAGCCAATCATGCAGTAAGTATTCATAGGGCAGAATTTAACCCCTGTCGGGTGGGTTGAGAGGGGGCAGGTGGGAGAGGGCAGGAAGCCAGAGCCGATTAAGGCTCGCCCAGCGTGAAGCGTGAGTGGCAGCTCACAGCGCTGCCTGTGTGTGCCGGGGCAGGGACTGTAAGCACAAACTTCTCACATGTACACGAGTGCGTGCTTGCAAAGCTCGCTCAGGCACAGAGCTGCCTCACGGAGATGGAGACTTTTCAGACAAACAAATAAAGGCACATAAAATGTTATAAAACATGTCCCCTCCTGTGACTCTGTCACACGAGCAGGGACATGGCATTAATTAAATTTGACAATTTGTATTTTATTTTCATTTGCTTTTGGAAACCCCATTCCGCCCGTGGATGAAGTTTCCTAAAAAGTGCAAAGGCCACTGGGCTTTTTCGCCTGCCCACCAATCGTAAGAAAGAGGGGTTGACCTAGGTGTAGTTGGATAACAGGCATCACAGGGCAATTGCAGTTGAACTATAGTGAGTGTGAGGATGGCACAAGACTTGACAAGTGTGACATACCATGACAGCTGATCTCCTGGTAGGAATAGTAACAGGCAGCAGCAGCATGACACCTACGAAGGATGCTTAATAAAAGAAACTAATGCTTCAATAAGTGTTCTGGCATTATGTGACTCATGGGCTTTCACCCAGAGAATTGAGTTTGATTACAGCGCACGCAGGGTCAGCCATAGTCAATGGGTAGCATTTGTTCTTCCACAACAAAAGTCTGTGGCTTCAAGTCCCATTCCAGAGATTTGAACAGAAAAATCTGGCTGACACTTCAGTGCAGTCCTGAGGGAGTGCTGCAGTGTTGGAGGTGCCATTTTCTGGATGAGACTTAAAACGAGGCCTCATAAGCCTTTCTCAGGCAGAAGTAAAAGATCACATAGCACTGTTCCAAAGAAGAGCAAGGGTGTTCTTCCCAGTGTGTTGTTCAATATTTAACCTTTAACCAAACCACCAAATCAGATTATCAGCTCATTATCAGGTCATTACCACATTGCGTTTTGTGAGAGCTTGCTGTGTATAAATTGGCTGTTGCCTTTCCTACATTACAACAGTGACTACACTTCAAAAATACTTCAGTGGTTGTAAAGCAATTTGGTATATCCTGTGGTTGTGAAAGGCATTATATAAATGCAAGTCCTTTTTTCGTATTGATGGGACAAAGGCCTCCTACATGAAATCAACTTGGCTAGTCTAAGTAGTTTCTTAGTGATCATGGACACACGGGATAACACTGCCCAAGTATGAAATTAATTGGCAATCTCACAAAGAGAAGCCATATGATGACAGTGTCAAGAAATATAAAATGGTACATTAGTGCATTGCAGCAGAGTCCCATTGTTGGTATCTTTCCTCTAATGCTAACCCGTGTAACTTGAACCTGTGAGCTCTTGATAATAATGCTGGTTGCCTGATATGTAACGTAGTTCATTCACCAGCACCAATATCCCTCACATAAATGAGTGTAAAATTCAACAGAAACAAATAGAACTACAAACGAAGAATTAGAAAAAATATTTTTGGTAGGATCTATGCTCGACCCAGTAGTGGAATAAAATAAGCAAACCATTAAATCGAATACTATTTTTACAGAAAACCACAAGAAATTTGCACCAAGCAAATCATCAACTTATCAGGCAACAAACCAACCACTTTCCATTCAGTACGGTTCCGGCAGTATGACTGGGATCCTGGGCTATGACACAGTCACTGTAAGTACATTGTAACTTATACTAATAATGTTATAACAAAACAGTGTCAAAATTCTTCAATTGCCCATTCAACTGTGGGTTTGCTGACTATTAATATCTTCTACTATCAGATCCCAGCCTTCAGACTGACCAGAAACTTAACTGAACCAGCCACATGAATACTGTGGCTACAAGCGCAGGTTAGAGGCTGAGAGTTCTGCAGTGAGTAACTCACTCCCTGACTTCCCAAAGCCTGTCCACTATCTACAAGGTGCAGGTCAGGAGTGTGATGGAATACTGTCCACTTGCCTGGATGAGTGCAACTGCAGCAACACTCAAGAAACTGAAGCCTATTTACACAGAGGCAACAATGCATACCATCTATAAGATGACCCTTAGCAACTCACCAAGGGTCCCTCAACAGCAACTTCCATACCCTCAACCTCTACCATCCGCAGACATGTGGGAACATCATCACCTGCAGGTTCCCCTGTAAGTCACAGGCCATCATGGCTTGAGCTACATCAATGTGCCTTCACTGTTGCTGGGTAAAAATCCTCCCTAACTCCCTCCCAAACTGCACTATGGGTATACCTACACCATGAAGACTGCAGCAGCTTGGGATGGCAGCTCAACATCAGCTTCTCAAAGGCAATTAGGGGTGACCAATAAATGCTGCCCTTGCTAGCGATACTCGTGAATAAAAAAAGAGAAAATTCCTTTTGTCCAGCAGTTATATGTCCTGTAACAAAGAGCTAAAAAAGATTGGCCTATCATTTTCACCATTTCTGAAATTGCAGATGATAACAAGACTAATGAAGGTGGTGGTCTCCGATGACATGAACATGATAAAAAACAGGCGGATTTCAATAGCTTCAAGGATGTTACCAACAGTTTTTTTTAATTCTAATATCTTTCAGGGTTCAAGTCTCATACTCACCCGGAACCCCAGGTGGGGTACACATGCACTGTTTGCTACATAGCCAAAGAGACATCAGGTTCCTGTGAGGTTAGGGGTTTCCAAAGCAGCTGTGGATTTTCTACCCTCATATCAATAAAAGCTGCTGCTCAGTTAAAATTGAATTTTGTATCTTTGTAAAGTGTCAGCCCAAGGAAAACCAACCATCCCATCATGTTAGACTTTCTCATTACTGTTGTATTCATTAAATTAAACCCATGTATGAACTGGCTAACAATATGGTTTATTGATGATTCTCAGTAGAATAGTTCTTCAGAACAAGTTAACTTTCCTCTTTCTTCTAGGTATCAAGCATAAGTGTCAAACACCAGGAATTTGGGTTAAGTAAGACTGAGCCTGGACGCTCATTCTCCAATTCTCTATTTGATGGGATCCTGGGGCTGGCCTATCCAAGCATTGCATCATCTGGCGCCACACCCGTGTTTGATAACATGATGTCTCAGGACCTAGTGAGTCAGGACCTGTTTGCTTTTTACCTGACCAGGTAGGTTTTCTGACCTTACAGTAACTTCCATTTCAGTAGCACCCTACATAGTATGGGGATTTACTTAAGGTCACAGCAGAACATTCTTTCTTGAAAGTTGATGAATACAATGGTCTTTCCCTGCCCTTCTTTGCATTTTTCCAGTGACCCTAATGAACCATTTTCATATCAGGCAGACCCTGTGTCTTCTAGCAAGGTTCTGAGCACGTCCAACTGGATCCCAGTGGGCAAATTCAACTCCTTTCCAGTTATAGAAGGGAACTGGATAATTGCAATCTCGTTCAGGGAATTTGGAGTGAACAATGTTGAATTTCAACCAACACAGTGTAGATCAAGTGTGTGTTTTCTTTTCTTTCGGAAAATATTGACTTTGGTCTGATTCTCAAGGTTAATGATAACACATTGTGTTACCTCGAAAGAAAAGATGTTGCAGCTCAGGATTTTTGGAAGTTCTGTTTATTCTCATTTCAATGTCAGACAGGCCATTGCTGAAATTAACATTCTAGTTGAATTGTTTTACAGACAGCCTGGTGGGTCCGGAAGTGAAGTTGTATTTGGTGGAGTCGATCCAAACCACTACACAGGTCAAATTAACTGGGTGCCCGTCACTCAACAAACCTACTGGCAAATCAGCTTGGACAGGTAACTGACCAATCCATTTTACAACTGGCATAGATTCTGTAACAATCACATTGCACTCAACATTACAAATCATGTCTTTGATGTGGAAATGTCAGAGTAGTTGTCGAGTTACTGTGTAACAGTTTTCAACATTCAGGAAAAAACACAGGGAACGAGCCAACAAATGGATAACTTCCACATCACAATTAGACCATTGTTTAGATCCAGCCTGAGCGAACAAAAACTTAATGTATCTAAGGGTAAACTTATTGCAGAACGTTACAAAACCACACTCTCTCAGAGACCTTGGCGAATCATGTGCCAACTATTGAAGCTGCATGATTTGCTGTCCATTAAAATGAATCGATTAACGTTAAGGAACAGGGAATTGGATCTGCTGCCTATTCATGTGTCAAGGTACAAATTGCCAGGAAAATGTGCTGGTGTTTTCTACAGTCAGCCGGTGGTCCCTGCTGCCATGTTATAACCCAGGTGACAAAGTTTAAGCTGAACCCTCACAAGAATGTAAATCATGGGCTGAATAATGGGGTCCGGCCGGCAGGTGGGTGAGGGGTGGACAGGAGGTGGTTGGAAGGGGCGTATAAAATTGCTGCCTTTCCCGTCACCAATCTACCCACCCCCAAACCCTCCGTAATTTTACACATCAATGGAGGCAGTGGGTAACCCACCCACCCTTGAGCCAATTGAAATCCTCATTAAGGGCCTAATTCCACCCCACTGCAAATTTTCCCAGGGCGGGCGGAGGTCTGAGTGAAGTTTGAAGGTCACCAGGTCCCATTCCTGAGGCTTTTGGAAGGGGAGTGGTGACGGGACAGCATTCCTCCTTTACCGGCTGCTTGGGTCCATTGGGGGGGTTGGGGGGGTGGATTCCCCCTAAAATCAGATGCTACCTCACCCTTACCAACTGCAAACCAACCACTTTCAGTTTTCCTCCCTCCTCCATTCTGCGCACTCCAGCCCCCATTTCTCCTCACTGGGGCCAACTAGCCTAGACCCGCCAAAATCCAGGCAACGTGTCTCCCCTTCTAGCCCCATTGCTGATCTCCACTAGGAACTAGATGCAGTGCCAGCAGTGGCCACTATGGTGGGATCTGTATTAGGGGGATGCAGCAGACCAGACAAAATTCCATTGATTTTTGGCAGGAGCGGACAATCCTGGCAGCAGGCGGGGCTGGAAAATCCTGCCCGTGATGTCATTGGAACATCTAAAATGTTTAAGGGGCTTGGCAGAGCAGATGCTAGGCAGATGTTTCTGTACTTCTGGAAAGTACAAAATTAGGGGCTAATGCCTCAGAATAAGTAGACGGCCAAATTGGACTGGAAGAGAAATTTCTTCACTTGAAGAGTGGAGAATCTTTGGAGTTAACCCAGAGAGTTGCATATGCTCAGTCATTGGGTATATTGAAGAGAGAGATTGGTAGGTTTTTGTATACTAAGAGAATTATGGTTGTGGGGATAGTGTGAGAAGGTGGAATTGAGGTCAAAGATTTGCTATGATCTTATTGAATGGCTGAGCCATTCCGAAGGGTAGTACTGCCTACTCCTGCTCCTATTTTTCATGTTCCTATGTCATTGTAAAGATGTGGGACCAGTGATCAAAACCTTGGTCAAAAAAGGTAGAGTTTCAGGAGTAGGTTAAAGGGGGCAAGAGATTTAGAGGTTTATGGAGGGAATGGGTTCAATTAATGCTTACCGCTTTTTGTTTTCAGTGTGTCAATCAATGGGGAGGTTGTGGCCTGTAGTGAAGGCTGTCAGGCCATCGTTGACACTGGTACTTCTCTGCTCACTGGCCCCAGTGAATCCATCAGCATTATCCAGCTAATGATCGGTGCAACTGAAGGATACGGAGGCCTGGTAAGCTTCCATGGAACACACCAAGTTTTATAATCAACCAAAGGAGATTCTATTGATGTACTTTTCATTTTGTAGCATTTATAAGATGATGATTTATTTAAGAGTTTAATTTTTTTGAAAAAGTTTGAAAACCTGAATACATATATTGTCATTTCTCTTCCATTATTCCTTAGTATCACAAAACACTCTTCAGAGGTACAATATGGGGAGAATGGGTAATAATATGGATTTGCCTCCTGCCTTTCACTTTCACATTTGCATTTCAAGATTGCTTACACTAAAGAGATAAAAATTTCCAGCCTTTGCTGTAAGGACCCTATGTGAAAGGAGTTTTGGCAATCAGGATCAAATTCCTTAATGGACATTGTATCTCAGCGCAAGCCTTGCTCTAATTTACCAATAATTGGGAAGTTATAAATAAATTTTAAATTATAACTCTGGGAGGCCACAGGATATTTGGTGTGTGCCACAATAGTGCAGTATTTGCAGTTCTTCTGAGGTTAGGGCTCAGGCACCTTGTTGGGGTAGAGTAGAGGGGCTTTTAACTCTGCTGTTCCCGACCATGGAGTGCTTGGATGCTGACAGGTACCTGAAAACCTTACATTTCCTAGCACTAACATCTCTCATCTCAATAAGCATGACTATTAACTTTAAAGATTCACAGTGGTGCCCTGGTATCCAACTTTTGTAGATAGCTGCAAGGTCCAAAAGGATTTCAGTTGAAATGAATACATAGGACAAAGGTCCATTGAATATCCACTGTAAGACAGAGGAAGTATAACATTAAGGCTACAAATTCGGCTGGTCCCCATTTGGTGTTCAGGATCTTGTGAATGTGGATCTTCCAGAAATTTCAAACCGGAACATTGATGTAGGAGGATTTTGAAGAGGGATGGTCCATTTGCATCCACTAATTCCAACCTCTCAAATGGATCGGCAATGCTAGGACACCAGGAGAAACCAATCTGGTAAATGATGGGTGTGAATCCCACATCGTGACCTGGTTGGTAGCTTGCCTGTTCCACTGCAGGAAGCCTTGTGGTGAAAGGTAGAACTGAATCTTACCATTACAAACTTTACATGCTTCTATTTATAGAACTAAACATGCTTAAACATTATAAACATGCTCCTCAACACCGAACAACCTCAGTTTCAGTCTCCTCCTATATATAGGAGCACAATTAAATCCCCCAGTTAATAGCCACAAGCTGAATACATTGAATTCATTATTTTATAATTAACATTGAAACCCTAAAGAATGTTTTCTATATGGCGGGGGTGGGGTTGGGTTTCCCAGCGCCTCATCCTTCTTAAGCCTAGCAAGTAAGAGCTAATTTTCCAGTCTTCAGGGCCAAGTTGGATTCATCAACAAACACTTAGTGGTCAGGTTTCCTGCCAATAGGTTGCAGGGAGCTTCCCACAACCTCAGCAAGTTCACTAACAGGAGCATCTCAGCACCTGTGCTGCAATGTAAACCACACCTACTTTTAAACATGTCCAACTGCACATGCAATAATGGCATCATGATTTTACAAGTTATACAAGTATTTCTTGCAAGTGCTTCTCTGAGAACACTCTGCTCACAATCATTAACAAATACTTTGCCTGTTTTACAGTCCTCCATCAACTGTAACAATTTGCCCTCCATGCCTGATGTAGTCTTCACAATCAATGGAATTGACTATCCCCTTACTCCATCTGAATACACACTCCAGGTATGTAATTGGATGAATTTGATAAACCTGACTTTGAATGGCTTGGCTGTGTTCTCTGACTTCAGTATCCAGTAAAATTGCTTGTCAGCTCACTTCAAGAGAAATTAAGCAGAACATGAATGAAAATGTACAAAATGATCGGGTGAAGTAAATATATTACAGTTAGTGATAAAAATAAATTTTCATATCAATTAATAATGCAAGGGAGGGTCTTTTTTTCATGAATTCTTTCGAGATGAGTGTCACTGTCAAGGCGAGCACTTATTGCCCCATACTCAATTGCCCTTGGGAAGGTAGTGGTGAGCTGCTTTCTTCAACCACTGCAGCACCTGTTGTGAAGGTATTCCCACAGTGTTGTTGGGTAAGGAGTTCCAAGAATTTGATCCATCAGCGATGAAGGAATGGTGATATATGTCCGAGCCAGATGGCATGTGACTTGGAGGTGATGGTGTTCTCGTGCAACTGCTACTCTTGTCCTTCTAGATGGTGAAGGTTTCCGCTTTGAATCGTCTTATTGAAGACGACTTGACAAGTTTCTGCAGTGAATCTTGTAGATGGTGCACACTGCAGTCATGGTGCGCTGTTGGTGGAGGGAGTGAGTGGCCTATCAATCATGTGGACTGCTTTGTCCCAGTCCAACTGTGTTGTCACAACTGCACCATGAAACGTGTAGTGTAGAATTGTATCTGCAGCACAGCAGTGGCCCAGAGACTGATGGACCAAATGATTTACATTTGTCTTTGCTCCATTAAATAGAAACATCAACCAATTTTATTTCAGCCCATTATCCCTGTGTGAGACATAATGTTTCCCAATTATCCAGTTTTGAATCATCAGTGATTAAACATAATTCATCCATTATTAAGTTTCACCAAATCATCACTCTCAATAGTGAAACATTGCCAATTGATTCATTTTTCTAGTGTTTCTAATAGAAATTTATTTTCTCATCCCATTATATAACTTCTTGACCAGCTATTTGACAACTGTGCTCTCAAATGAGAAACTTTCTTTACTCCTTTAACCTGGAAAGTTAGTGGGTGATAATTGACTGGGAAAGTTGGTTACGGCTGACAAAACAGAATCAAGAGCAGAGATAAATTGTTTGCAGTTCATTAGTTTGATTTGAGTAAACATAGAGTAATGACAAAAGAGTAAAACATGGCAGGTATTTTCAGTTTTTATTACTATACTTACACAAGGATCAGTATTTGCTATGAAGTAGTTCTGGGGAACTAACTCTCACACTTTGCATCCCTTCCAGGATCAAGGTACTTGCATAAGTGGATTTGATGGCATGTATCTTCCAAGCGCTTCTGGAGGCCTCTGGATTCTGGGAGATGTCTTCATTGGACCATATTATTCCATCTTTGACAGAGGAAACAATCGTATGGGCTTCGCCAAATCTACCTAATTTAGTCTTCCAGGATTTAATTTAAAGCACATTCTGATCCCATTTTGAGGTTTTGCTCATTCATTGGCGATGATTGAAGTAGTGGGCCATAAGGTAACACAAGGTGAAAACCTAGGAAGTCTCCAGTTCATGAGTGCTCAAGGTCATCTGATTATGCATGAGATGCAGCAAGGAGGAACTCTAAAATAAAGTCAATGAGCTGGAACCTTTTAATTACATTTGGATGAACCCTTACCACACTGACCCAGACATTCAACAAAATGGCTCGACAAAATGTGCTTTAAATGGTTACTCTTGCAAAGTCAACCTTGGATGATAAACCGCTTTGTGGATACACTAAGATTTTCCTTCTACTCTCAGTAGCCCATAATCCTAAATGAAGAGCTGCCTGTACTTTGGATTAATTGCTATGTACATTAGATCACATGTACAATGATCTATTCCGGAGCCATAAGCTGTCGATATGTTTTGCCTTAATCTAGGCTTGTACATGGAAAGCACGCTAGATGAAGTTAGTAAAACACATTACAGAATCATAGAATTGTTAGAGTGCAGAAGGAGGCCATTCAGCCCCTTTGTGCACCAGCTCTCTGGATGAGCAATTCCCTTAGTACCATTCTCCTGCCTTCTCCCTGTGACCTCGCCCATGCTTCCTTCTCAGAGAACAGTCTGCTTCCCATTTGAATGCTTCAACTGAACATTCCCCCATCAGAGTCTCAGGCAGTACATTCCAGATCTTAGCCTCTTCGGCATGAAGAATTTTTTTCTCATGTTGCTTTTGTTTCTTTTGCCAATTACTTTAATCTGAGGCCTCTCATTCTCGATCCTTTCACGTGTGGGGACAGTTTCTCCCTATCTACTCTGTCCAGACCATCATGAGTTTAAATGCACAATGTATGCAATGTCTCTGTCCATTATGAACAGAAGTGTGAACCATTCTTAATGTAGTAGATGAAGCATCTCCACATGATTTACCTACACAGATTGCTTGGTAAATTGGCACGTTGAATTGCCCATCATTATAAAAGTGCCTACGTTTACTGCCTAAGCCGAACTTGTGACAATTATCACCATTGTGAATTTTACTAAGATCTTGCAGTGAGGTTGCTTCTTGTTGGTGAACGCCAGACTTGTTTTTATCTTTACTGAGAATCTTTTACTTCTTTATTAGCAAATATAATGACAATAAACTTTGACGAATTGCAAGCATATTGTCCATTGTTCCTGTTTTGGCTCGCTATGATGGTGGGCTGCACTTCACTTCAGTTACTAACACATTAGTTCTCAGGCCTCATCTGAATAATGTGAGATGGCCCACCTCATTTTCATATGTAAGATGCTTATCACTTGTTTTAAGTGTCCACCAGGAATAGCTGAATAAATGGCCAGTCCTAATATCAAGCAGCACATTTATTCAGACCTCCTTGGGGCACAGAATGTTAGTGGCTGAAATTAGTCCTCTTTAATTCCATTTTCTGCCTGCAAAGATGATGTAATGTGGCCCAATTTCTATTCTCATAAGTCTAAAGACGGCTATTCCTCTGCAACATTTCTACATTTAGCATGTTATGTCTCAAATTGCTTCAAGGCTGTATCCCAATATACTGTTTGCTGAAAAAAATGATCTAACTTGCATTCAAATTCATCCGTTTTGTCATGCTATGACATCATGTTGACCCACAGTCTCATCCCTCGGTTTGGTGAAGGTTGCAGGCCACGCGCAAGCTGCACTTAGTGACCATAGGAACATAGGACTTAGCAGCATGAGTCGGCCATTCTGCCTTTTGAGCCTGTTACGCTGTTCAATAAGATCATGGCTGATCTGGTTGTGGCCTCAACTCCAGTTTCCTGTCTGCCCACCCTAACCCTTGATTCCCTTGTCTATTAAAGAATCAGTTTACCCTGCCTTGAATAAATTCAATGACCCAGGCTCCACAGCTCTCTGGGGAGAGAATTCCACAGAATAATGACCCTCTGAGAGGAAAAATATCTCCTCATTTCAGCTCTAAAAGGGAAACCTCCCCATCTTAACCTGTGTCTCCTGGTTCTGGTCCCCTCCAGAAGTGGAAACATCCTCCCAGTATCAAATTACCTAAGGATCTTATATCTTTCAATAACATCACCTCTCGTTCCTCTAGACTGCAATGGGTATAGGCACAACCTGTTCAATATTTTTTCACAGGATAAGCCCTTCATCCCAGGAATGAACCAAGTGAAACTTCTACGCATTCTTGGAATGCAATCATATCTTTATTTAAATAAGGAGATCAAAACTGTTGACAGCATTCCAGAAACAAAAACAAAAGATGCTGGAAAAACTCAGCAGGTCTGACAGCATCTGTGGAGAGAATGATACAGTTAATGTTTCCAGTCCGTATGACTCTTCTGCAGAGCTAATGGGAAGTGGAAATGTAGTGAAATATATACTGTTTAAGGGGGGTGGAACAGGTGAAGCTGGATAGAAGGCCAGCGATAGTTGGAGGCAAAGGAGAGATTGCAAAAGATGTCATGAACAAGCATTCCATATGTAGTCTCACTGATGTCCTCTACATCTGCAGTAAAACATCCCAACTTGTATATTCCATTCCCTTTGCAATAAACACCAACAATCCATGTGCCTTCCTCATCACTTGCTCTACCTGCACACTAACTTTGTGTGATTCATGTACCAGGACACCCAGACTCCTCTCTACCACTGAGTTATGCAATTTCCCTCCATTTTAATAGAATACTGCTTCTCTATTCTTCCTGCCAAAGTGGACAAGTTCACATTTCCTACATTATACTCCATCTGCTTTGTGTTTTGCCCACTCACTTAACCTGTGTATATCCCTTTGCAGACTCTCAACCTCCTCTTGATAACTTACTTTCCTACCTATCTTGGAAATTTGCAGATTTAGCTCTCCGAAATTTGGTCCCTTCATCTAAATCATTGATGTAGAATGAAAAAGGTTCAGTCCCCATCCTGTGGCCCTCCTGTCAAACTGAAAAAGACACATTTGTCCCTACTCTCTGCCTCTTGTTCACAAACTAATCCTTTATCCATGGTAATATGTTACCCCTTATATCATGTGCTGTTATCTTCTGCAGTGACCTTTGATGTGGCACCTTATCAAATGCCTATTGGAAATCCAAGTGCACCAAATCTACAGGTTCCCTGTTATCCACCTTGCTTGTTACTTACTCAAAAAAAAACTCTAAGAGATTAGTTAAACATGATTTCCCTTTCACATCTCATGTTAACTCTACCTGATCAGATTATGATTGTCGAAGTATCCTGTTACAACGTTGTTAATAATGAATTCTTGCACTTTCTCTATGACAGATATTAAGCTAATTGAACTGCAGTTTCCTGCTGTCTGTCTCCCTCTTTTCTTGAAAAAAGGTGCTCTGCTTTTTAATTTAGCCCTGCGCTGCTTATAATCATAAGATGCTGAAACTCTTTCCTAGCCCTATCAATGCTGTTGGTACCAATGTGGATCACGCCAGCTGGATCTTCCCCTCCTCACTACAAGTTCCTCTCCAGCCCACAGCATACGTCCCATACTCTTGTACTGGGCGGGCAACACAGCTGTCTGGAATACCGCTCTAGGCTGCAGAGAGCTGTATCAATCCCCCTGACAACACAGTCCCTGACTCCCACTACATTCCTATTAACTGCCCAGCTTGAATGAATTCATGGATACATAGGCCTGAATTTTTCACTCTTCGGTGGGGGGGGGGGGGGGGGGGGGGGGGCGGGGGTCAGGTGTGTGCCCGACACTAACGAGCATAAAGCGACGTGCGGTGTAGTCGGCCAAGCGTCTTGAAGTCATTACGGACTCGTGCGGAATTTCGGATAACAGGAGCGCACAGAAATCGAATGCGCGCCCACCCACAATGAAAAGGCCTATTAAGGCCATTAAAGTAATAATTACGCTCAATTTTTCACTGCCCGTCCAACGGGATGGTCAAATGGGCAGATAAGTGGCAGAAGGAATTTAACCCTGAAAAGTGTGAGGTGATACACTTTGGAAGAGTAACTTGACAAGGAAGTATTCAATGAACCACATGACACTAGGAAGTTCTGAGGAACAAAGGAACATTGGCATGTGTTTCCATAGATCTCTGAAGGCGGAGGGGCATGTTAGTGGGGTGGTGAAAAAGGCATATGGGATACTTTCCTTTATCAATCGAGGCATAGATTACAAAAGAAGGGAGGTTATGTTGGAATTGTATAGAATCTGGGTGAGGCCACAGCTGGAGTAGTGTGTGCAGTTCTGGTTGCCACATTATAGGAAGGATGTGATTGCACTGGAGGGGGTGCAGAGGAGATTCACTAGGATGTTGCCTGGGATGAAACATTTAAATTATGAAGAGAGGTTGGGTAGACTGGGGTTATTTTCATTGGAGCAGAGAAGACTGAGGGGTGACCTGATCGAGGCCTATAGGATTATGTGGGGCATGGGCAGGATGGATGGGGGGAAGTTGTTCCCCTTAGTTGAAGGGTCAGTCACGAGGGGGGCACAAGTTCAAGGTGAGGGGTAGGAGGTTTAGGGGGAATGTGAGGAAAAACCTTTTACCCAGAGGGTGGTGAGAGTCTGGAATGCACTGTCTGGGAGGGTGGTGTAGGCGGATTGCCTCACATCCTTTAAAAAGTACCTGGATGAACACTGCACATGTCATAACCTTCAAGGCTATTGGCCAAGTGCTGGTAAATGGGATTAGGTAGGTTGATCAGGAGTTTCTCATGTATCGCTACAGACTCGATGGGCCGAAGGGCCTCTTCTACACTGTGATTCTGTGATTCTGTGATTCTGTGGGCTTCTCCAAAATGGTCTTTGTGTGCTCATTTTTTCCTGCAGAAACACTTCTGGTTCGAATTGAGAATTTAGCGGGCCCTCAAGATTTATCTCTCCCAGCCAGCTTCTTCCAAGGAAACTCGGTCCCCTGCTCTGACATTACAAATAGGGGTCATTTTGCCGATGTTCCTCATACTGCACCTTGAAGTATCATACCCTTTTCATAACTATTTCTTCTCCGATGTATGTCCTCAGCTTTGTGTCCGAAACTTCTAACTTCAAAGGATGGGTTCCTTTATTCAGATATCTAAATGTATGCTCTCTAATGATAGACATCATCGCTCCTGTATCAATTCCCATCTTACTGGGTTGTCCGTTAACTGTAATGTTTACTTGGATTGGCTCGGTTCTACCCTCTGTGAGGCTATATAATGAATGGATGTCTGATTCTATTTCTTCTGCATCATGTAGATAGTATGCAACATAGCCACAGTGTGCAGATGTTGGAGAGAGTGTCTTCCATGGTCTTTGGCTCATCTGGTTAGCACATCAATGGCTTCCCAAAATTTGTATCAATTCATTACTATCCTTAAATAAGAACTGTGGAGATAAAAAACAACATACACATGACATTGTAGCAGCAACATTCACAGCCAACCTGTGTATTTCTGACCCTTACATATCAGAAAAGAAAATCTGAAAGCACATGTGATCTCATTACATGAATCACCAAAATTTAAGCAACAATTTATTACAGATTGCAACGTCCTTTTTTTCCTAATGGTGTCAACATGCTATGAATTTTGGGACAAATGCCCATTCAATGGGTGCTTCACAGAGAAGTCAACTGACATTATACAAAAATAAGTTCAATGATATCCTGACACAAATTCATTGCTTATCAGTCTCTGAGGCTATATGTTCAAATTACAACACCCAAGTAATTAGACGAATCATTTATCATCAATTTGTAAATAGCATTTTAATATCTTTATCAGTTATAATTGTATTAATAAAAGTCATTGCTATTTAATTATGTGACAAATTGTAATTTTGGGGTTTGGGGTCATTGAATTAGGCAGCAATATCAGCTTTTCCAACAAGGTCATCATGTTTGATAATCTTTTAAATGAAAACCAAATCAACAAAATTGGGATAAATCAGGCACAGCCCCTAATTCAGGTCAGCTGTAAAACCAAGAACAAAGTTTTAAAGGAAACTTACAAACTTTAAATCAAAATGTGATTAAAGGGGTCAACAAAACACCCCAGTCCCCGCGGTGCCCACCGAGCACGGAAGGCCTCGAGAGTGCCAGCAGACACCGCTTGCTCCTTCTCCAGGGACATCCGGCAGCGAACGTAGCCGCGGAAGAGGGACAAACAATCGGGCGGGACTCCCCCGTCGATCGCCCGCTGCCTGGACCTGTTAATGGCCAACTTGGCCAGGCCCAGGAGCAGGGTCACGAGGAGGTCCTCCTCCTTCCCGACCCCCTTCCGCACCGGGTGCCCATAGATCAGGAGCGTGGGGCTGAAGTGCAAACAAAACATCAATAAAAGGTTTTTCAAATAACTAAAAAGGGAGTGCAGCCTACAACACCCTATGTATACATGGTCCACGGACTCCACAAGACCGCAAAAAGGGCACGTGTCCTGAGAGTCCGCGAACCAATGCATCCTCTTATTATAAGGGACTGCTGCATGCAACACCCTCCAACCCAGGTCTCCGATAGAAAGGGGGAGGACACCTCCGTAGAGGGCCTCCCATCGGGGGCTTCCGCCGCCGGACGGCAACAAGGCACGCCAGGGCGTGTCCGGTCGACGGACAAGGTCATCATGTTTGATATCTACCAATTATGGAAAAGCTCTTAACTGCCTAATCTGTTATGCACATCTAAAGACAATGGAAAGGATTGATTTGGACCACTATAAAAGCAGCAACAACTAGAGCCCATTTGCAGGAGCATTTGATATTTCCCTTTTGGAGTCATTTCACTACACCAAGGGACAAAGATGAAGTGGTTGCTCTTTGCACTCGCTTGCATTCAGCTCTCTGAATGTTTAATCAGGTAAGAATCTATGATCGGAGTCTTGGTTCTGAAGTTAGATATGATATGACTGTTTCCTCACAGATGGAAGATGATAATGCCATCAAAATGTTTTGAGTTTGCCTTGAACATTTCAATTCTAAATCTCTCATCTGCCGTGAGGAACATAGGAACAGGAATAGGCCATTGAGCCCCTCCAGCTTGTTCTGTCAGTCACTGAGATCACGGATGATCCTCTGACCTAACTCCATATTTTTACCTATATCTCTTAATACTTTTGGATAACAAAACTCTATCAATCTCAGGTTTAAAATTTACAATTGACCTAGCACCAATTGCCACTTGTAGAAAAGAGTTCCAATTTTCTACCCTTTGTGTGTAGAAGTGGTTCTTAATTTCACTCCTAAAAGGTTTGACTCCAATGTTTAGATTAGCCCCTTTGTCCTTGACTCCCCAAACAGCAGAAATAGTTTCTCCCTATCTAACCTGTCTGTTCTCCTTAATATCTTGAAAACTTTGATCAAATTGCCTCTTAATCTTTTAAATTCTAGGGAATACAACCCTGGTTTGTGTAATGTCCCCTTAGCCCTTGGAATGCAGTTATTATTCTGGTAAATCTATGCTGTACTCCCTCCAAGGCTAATATATCCTTCCATAGGTGTGGTGTCTATATTACTCCAGGTGTGGCCTAACCAGGGATTTGTATAACTGAAGCATGTTTTGTACCTCCATGTATTCTAGTCCTCTAGATATAAAGGTCAGCGTGCCATTAGCCTTTCTGATTATTTTCTGTACCTGCTCATGACAACTTCTTTATATTAACAATGCCTGTGAGCTTAATGTGCTGATTTGCCTTTGTGCCCAATCTACCTGTCAATTTCCTGGTTACATAGTTATAAAATGTCAATGAAAGATCAGAAAATTGGATGAGCAGGCTTCCATTAGCTTTTCCCTTAGTCCCTCATGCCTGGGGTGTTGCAGCCAACTGCATTTTGTGTACTAGATAGCATACACACTTTTCATATTGTAGCCTCAATAAGGCCCCAGGACACATGAGAATTACTTAGAATACCTATTATATTTGAGAAGATACAAGTGGGCTTTTGCCATCAAAGTCCATTTTGAGTAGGTGGAAGGAACGTTCCCTGTGTAATGGGGCTTCTAAAGATCAATAGGATTGATTTTCTTTCTGCAACATTATAGTTTTTTGCATTTCTAATAGATTGGCCAACATTGATGAAATTTGTCATGGGTATGGAATATTTTTTTGTGGGGGTCAATTTTGATCTAATTATTATGAGAAGTTTTTTTTTACCAATATCCACAAGGAAAAGCCTGAATATAGCAGACATTAAGTGAAGTGTCTATAGAACTTTAGCTGAACATGAACTGGAGAGAATGTGGGGATTCAGGGGTAAATACTACATTCTGGAAAGGAAAGAAAAATCCCTTTTCAGTGCTCCACAAACAATCAGCATGCATCTCAATCCATGAAGCTGTTATTTAAACAGAAACTGTCAGATATTGATAATCCCATTTTGGAAATAGTTGTGCTTATTATGGCCTAATCCTGCTCCTAATCTATATGTTCTTTTGTGTGTATCCCTTCTCACATTAATCTCTGTTTTGTGTATATGCCACTTTTGTTTACGAAACTGAACATAGTCTGTGTGCATGACACTGTGAGGTGTAGAGAAAAATGTAGAAGGACATATTTGCCCAAGTGTTGACCCACTTTCACTCCTATCATTGCAGAGTGAAACTATTTAAGGGTAAATCTGTCCGCAATATCTTGGCGGAACGTGGTTTACTCGAGGATTTCCTGAAGAAACACCCATACAATCCCCTTTCCAAATTCCGTGGGCCATCCCAGCAGGACTCATCAGGGTGAACAGAGCCACTATTGAACTACCTGGATGTAAGTAATCTGTAGTGTTTTTAAGGAAGAGCAGCAAATAGAATAGAAATGGTCATCCTGATTGATTTGATTGCATTCTGCCCTTCATTAACCCTGCCACTGATATCTGAAATCTAAAAGTACAGCAAATATTGCTGGCAATCATTTTGCAATAGATATATTTTAGCACAGCGCTAAGAGAGTGTATCATTGAAACTGAAAATAGCCCCTTGCCATTCCTACATATTTTACTAAATGCTGATTTGCTCCCATTCCTCATTACGTGAACAAGTGGAATATTTGCCAAAAGTAGCCCTGTCGCCTTTAGAGATCTTTGTTAAGCATTTGGAAAACTACTTTGTTTTAATTAAACTGCAGGGGCAGTAAAATTGTAAAATGGATGCAAAATTCGTTCCCATTATGGTTGGGTTAAACGCACTTCCTAAACTTAGCTTTTAGAAAACTCAATGCTTAAACACATCAGATCTGTAACACATCTCTACTGTACTTTGTCTGAGAACCAAATCCATTTCTAATTTCACATCTTCCTTTTAATTTCCTGACAGCTGTCATACTAAGGAACAATCAGCATCGGGACTCCACCTCAGAGTTTCCTTGTCGTCTTTGATACTTGCTCTTCAAACCTTTGGGTCCCATCGGGTTACTGCTCTAGTCCAGCATGTCGTAAGTAAATCTAGACCATAGAAGGAATTCTCATAATGGCACATTTTGGTACACAGAACCTTGGAGGTGATGCAGTTAATTCTTTTCAACTCCAATTTGCTTCATTATGATTTTACAATGCAATTGTTAAGCACAAAATTCCCATTTAGATTCGCTGTTGTGTAATTCAAATAATTGGTTTCTTCAATTTCTTTAGCCTTTGGATCATCAGGAATAGTTCTTATCCAAAAGAAGGTGGGAGCTGGGTTGATTCAGGATCCAACTTTGTATGTTATAGCTTAGATCTCCAGGTCAGTAATCTAAAGCAGGAAGTCCTGTGCCTCTTATTTTCCCAAGCACGTTGTGTTCATGACCTACTACTGGCTGAGTCATCGATGTTACAACCAACCAATGAAATATTAGAAGGATGTAAATAATTTCCACAGATCAAGTTTTTATTTCCAAATGAATGAAACTGGGTAAACAAAACGGTTGCTATATGAGAACTACCTCCTGAATTGACCTGGAGCTGGCAGACCTGAGTTATACTGTCTGCCCAGTATTAGTGTTGAAGCAGGGAGGGGGGAATGGGCTCTTATGGTAATCCCGTAGTTTTATAGTCACCATTACAAATACTCGCTTTTGGTATGAAATTTATTTGTAATTAATTGAATTTAAATTGCCCAGTTGTTGTGGTGGGATTTGATCACATCTCCACAACATTCGTCCAGGCCAAATTGTTGTTGTATTGAAATGAACACTGTAATCTAATGGTACTAACAGGACAAGATGTGCTTTTCTTGTAGGTGATCATCGCAAGTTTAATCCACAAGCGTCCTCAACATTTCGCCTTTCAAACAAGTACCTTTCTATCCAATATGGTACAGGCAGCATGACTGGCGTACTGGGATATGACACTGTCAGAGTAAGTCAAACTAGCTGATTTCCCATGCCTGAGGACATGACTTATCTTTAATAAAGTCACAATGTCTCTGTCTGATCAGCTCACACTTGTTTAAGTGTTAGGTCACTCTCACCTCAGTCACAGATTCAAATAGTAACTGAGTGCATTTCAGAAATAATTCATTGGCTGTAAGACATTCTGGGATATCTGAACAACATCTGACGGTGCTACATAAGTAGCAGTTACTTCTTTCTTTAATTTACAATCACTTTCTGGTCCACCTTTTTTGGCACATCATCCCCAAAATACTTTGGGGCCAGTATAACAGCATCTATCTAGAATTGGCCAACTATGGGTGCACACCTGGCCCAAGCAGTCAGAAACTCTGATGCCCAGCTGGTATTTTGGGAAAGTTTATCCAAGGTTCCCCTGACAGTCCTTCCATTTGTTGTGGAAGAAAAGTCACTTGAAGGACATAGATGGTTAAAGTCAGAAAATCTTTATTTTGAGCAGGGAAGGGAAAGAGCTAAGCTATAGAATCTCTCAGAGAGCAGTTACAATAACAAACATTTATACACAATACAGCTTCAGATGGCTACATGGCCGAGTATATTTTGGCAGCTCATGGACTTCAATGTGTCCCTGCAAAGCACATCACATCATATTCTCATAGTCAAGTAAGCTCATGGGAATTTCAAATTCAGGTCAAGAAAAGATCATTTAACCTTCAATTGTGCTCCATTGTGCTCTCATGGACTTCCACCCCATACCTCCTGATGATTCTCTACATCTTCCAAATCTACCAGATTAGAAGATCACACAGCATGATCAATATCTCTATAACCCTTAACCCCTACTCAACTGACATTGATCCAGCTCCTTATAATGACACCGTCCCCTATTCATGTTGGGGTTGCTGAAATGCAAGCCAACGGCAACTGCATTGGTGGAGCACTTTTCACTTATTGGAACAACCAAAGGCACTATGAAGATTGAACAGTGGATGGAGCAGGTATTTAAGGAGTGATTAGAGGGAGGTAACTAAAAGCACAGTTAAGTAATTGACTTTTGAGGATGAAGAAAGTTTTGAAATAGAATTTTCAACAAAAAAAAGCTATCATGACTCTGGCACCATCAGCAAGCATAAGATGCACAGTAAATGGGACATAAAGCGGACAGTGCATGCTGTTAGTGTTGGAGGAGATCACAACGATACAGTAAGGCAAGGCGGTGGAGGGACTTGAGCATCAAGAGGGAAACTTTGAAGCCAATACGCTGGATGACTTAGAGTCAAATGCAAACCAGAAAAGTGAGAATCAAAATACACAAACCTGGCAAAAGATTGCAAGACAAATAAAATTTTAGAGTTGAGAGAATAATAAAAGTAGAACCGCCGTATTAATAGATTCAAAAGCTCAATCAAAGTGTTATATTGTATATTTACTGAAAGTATAATGGCCAAATTCAATTTTGAAACCTTCTTGATATACGATGCATACATTCACATACATTAATCTCCATAAACAGTTGGCATTTAGATTTCTGAAAATGGTCACATAATCATGAATGTCCTTTTCCTCCCTAGTGTGAAGGTCAACGGCCAGGTAGTGGCTTGTGAAAGCGGTTGTCAGGCCGTTGTCGATACTGGCACCTCTCTGATTATTGGCCCTGTCTCACCGATCCAGAGAATTCAGCACGAGATTGGTGCAGAAGCACAACTTTATTCTGTGGTAACCTGCATTGTATTTTATCATAAGAAGGAGATGATTTCACCTTAAATCTTTGAGGACACAAGGTCTTAAATACATTGTGCAATTTTGGTCTCCTTATTTTAGGAAAGATGTAAATGTGTTGGAGGCGGTTCTGAGTAGGTTTACTAGATTAATACCTATAATGAGCAAGTTGTCTTATGAGGAAAGATTGGACAGACTGGGCTTGTTTCCATTGGAGTTTAGAAGAATGAGGGGTGACTTGATTGAAGTATACAAGACCCTGAATGGTCTTGACAAGGTGGATGTGGAAAGAGTGTTCCCTCTTGTGAGTGAGCCCAGAACTAGGGGTCATTGTTTTAAAATTGGGGGAGTTGGAGAAAAAAAAAGTTCTCTCAGAGGGTTTTGCAACTTTGGAACTCTCTGTCTCAGAAGAAGGTGGAGGCGGGGTCATTGAATATTTTTAAGGCAGGGATAGATAGATAGATTCTTGTTAGGCAAGGGAATCAAAGGTTATCAGGAGTAGATGGGAATGTGGAATTCGAAACACAAACAGATCATTCATGATCTTATTGAATGGTGGAGCAGGCTCAAGGGATGAATGGCTTAGTCCTGCTCCCATTTCTTATGTTCCCTAAATTAAAAGAGGCTCAGATGCATTCATTACAATAGTTTACACTTATGCTAAAATTAAGGAAAGGCTCAGAGCAAACTGATGGACAAGAATTCATTTTAAACATAAATGAGACCTGTGGTCCCAGATAATACCACTGTTAACCTGTTTCTGTTCTACAGCTTGGTGTGAACTGTCGTAACCTGCCCACCATGCCCTATGTGACTTTCACCATCAATGGAATTGACTACCACCTTTCTCCTGACCAATATGTGCTCCAGGTATGCTTTAAACCTTAGGCTGGCAGAATGTCCACAGCATTGTTCATCATCTCACCGTGTCTGATATTTGTAAAGGTTTCAGTGCAATGGCTGTACCTCATTTATATTTATATTTACATGGAACTTTTATTCATTATTTCTTCCACTCCACTTTCTTTCATCAACTTTAGTTGAAGTACAACTGCACAATTAGCTGAATGACTTCCCTTTGTTCTGTGAGACTCTGTTCCTTTAAATACAGTTCTGTGGCTACCTGCTGACCCTAGTACATGCTCAAATGGTTCTTGCTTAAACTGTGAGTCAGGACAGCAAGTTTTGTTGAGTTATTCAACAGTGTACCACATTTTAGGCCAACTCTGTCTTTACCCGTTTGCAGACATTCCAGCGCAGTAATCAGGAGTAGGGGTTCAGGCTGATTGGTCGTCCACTCATAACATGTGGCAGTTCTGGCTGAATCATTTTCCCCAAATCACTAGCACACATGCCCTGAGAATGAAAGTCTCTGCCCGTTCTTCTTCAAATAGGGTTCTCACCCACATCACTCCTTGACACAGCACCATCAACAAAAAGGTGAACTGTTAATTCATCCAATCGCCAAACATGCATTCTAGTCGCATGAAAGTTTCTGCTGTATTTGCCATTTGGCATTTTAGCTTCAAAGTAATTCATTGTGCAAAGTTCTTTTTGCTTTCTAAGAAATGTCAGGGTGTTCTGGTCATCATGAAGTTTGGGGCAAATGCTTCTTCTCCTGCCTGTTAATTTAGTATGTTTGTATGTAATATAGCTTGTCATAAAAGCAAGTGCATTCTTATAAGCAAACAAATGTAGGGAAATCTATTGATTTGTTCTTCATTGCTTTACTTGCAGAACAATTACAATGGCTACAAATATTGTGAAAGAGGATTTAGCACGATGGCTCTTTCTGATTCTGAAGACCTCTGGATTCTTGGAGATGTCTTCATTGGAGTCTACTATTCCATTTTTGATCGAGGAAATAACCGAATGGGCTTTGCCCGGGCTGTCTAATTTGTTCATTCATGGCTTTGTTTAAATTGCTTCCTCGACCTCTCCCCGATTCACATTTACAAATCTTCCCAACAGTCCTCACAATTCCCAAATGCAACAGGCATCATGGTGGTACCAATGATTTCAAACAATGTTAATAATTTACACAGATGAAGAAGGTATTTGATTTTAAACCAAGCAACGTGCGGGCTGCCTGTTTGGCTCTGAATCTATTTAGTGTTGTACTTTGCAAAATATTATTGGAAAAAATTAATGGACAATATTAAAATATAAATATTAAAGTATCAGAAATGCATTAATAGCTCTGATCTCTTACTTTGCTATGAGCACTGGAGGTGACTGAGATACACTCCAGTTTGTGCTCACACTACACAAAGATATCCGTGTGACTGATCTATGATAAATTCCCCAGACACTAGGAGTCAACTGAATACAGCTTTCAGCCAAATTGTATTTACATCTTTGGCTTTAGAGGAATAACTATTAATCTAATGTGCAGATTTTGAAATGGGTTTTGGCATCTGTAGCAACTTTGTTTAGGGTCAGAGTTCTCTGTTTGTTTTCTCCCATTTCTGTGTTTAAGATCGTGTTGCAGCTTTTTACCTTTGAACCTGATCCTAAGATGGCAGCTGCAGGTCAAGGCAAACCCAACAGTGCAGCGCTCAATAAACCCCGAACACAAAAAACAAAATACTACAGATGATGCAAATCCAACATAGAAAAACAGAAAATGCTCAGTAGGTCAGGAAGCAGCTGAGGGGAACGAAAGTTAGGGTTAATGTTTCAGGTCTATAACTGTTCATCCAAAGGGTATGTAACATCCTGGCCTGAAACACTAACTACATTCACAAAATTCTCATGCACCACTCAATCTATTCAATCGATTTTAGTTCATCCATCCAGCAAAGTCCTACATTTCCCCATTGCACCATCAAATGAGTTCTTCATTAATTCAAATCTTTTTGCCTCCATCATTGTGTCTGTTCATGACTCCAAGCGCGAAGACAAATTTACTGATAACATCCCTAAATCTACCTTGTACTAGTTTGAGCATGTGTCCCTTCTCCTATTTCCATAGTTTACTTTAAGGTATTCCAGATATGCTTCATATCTCTGAAATCCTCTTCCCCCAAGTTGAGAAGTCCAAGGGGTAAATGTTGGTCCTTAACTCTTGGGCACTAACCTCCCAGAGCAGATTGTCCACCACTTCTAGTGATCACCAACTTTTCATCCCAATGAAATCTACAGTAGAAGAGCAAAAATATCGGTAGAGCATCCCAAAGAAGGAATATTAATGCATGGTGGAAGTGATTTTAATTTTTAATCATCAGGCATCTCACCAAATTTCTTTTCAAGAGTATCAGGTAAGATCCACAATGGGCTGTAGATTTGTTATGTAAGGCTCTTTTATTTTCTTTGCCCAATATCCATATGACTCCTTCATACAGAGCTTGGTGCCTCTCCCTGATGGAATCGAAGATCTAGCCCACACATCCCACAGATTCCAGTTCCTTCAGAGACAAGTTAGACATTAGCTTCAAATCCTTACTTCACAGACAAAATCCTGCCCTACCGATCTCTCACGTGAGTTATTTTCAACCTGTTAATTTCACATTTCTCTGCCAGCCACCAAGTTATCCACTATTATCATGTTTCCCACTTGGCTGCAATCTCTAACCACCCAATGCTGGTTCAAATGGGAATGTGACATTTAAACTGGTTGACCCATTCTCATGGATGCAACAACCTCTTGATCAGAGTACTTGTTCCTCTGGTTTAAACTTAAGCATTTAGTCAAAGCTAATTGTAGCAACGTGAATCAACTGCACCAAATTGAACTTCGCTTCTGGGCTGTGACCATCCTGTCTGTAAAACAAAAGATAATAAAATAAAGCACATAGACAAAGAAACAATATCATCAACATTGACATATTTCTGCTTTAGTGGTTTAGCACTTGTTGATGCGATTGTCTGCTGGATATTGTATCGAATAGACCATTTTTCTAAATTGAAAACTTGAAGGTATTAATTGCAATATTACCATAAATGCACCAGGAAACTCCTACCATCCAATTGGATGCTATCGGTTCCAAATGATCAATCATGTTTTTAAATGAATTAAACATGATATGATCTGTTCTCTGGTGGATTCTATTTGGTTTCAATTCTAAACTGGGCAGTCTGATTGCTCAGCAGGAGAGCACTGCCATTGGTATATGTGTGTGTGTGTGTGTGTGTGTGTGTATGTGTGTGTGTGTGTGTGTGTGTGTGTGTGTGTGTGTGTGTATGTGTGCGTGCGTGCGTGTGTGTGTGTGTAAGTGAGTGTGTATGTTTGTGTGTGTGAGTGTGTGTGTTTGTGAGTGTGTATGTGTTTGTGTGTGAGTGTATGTATGTTTGTGTGTGCACACACATGCATTTTTATGGTCATCGTCACTTAGAAACAGGGTGAAGTGTAATGTGCCTTCATTATAGATTTTTGATTTTGTTCAGTGAATTATTCTTAACATTAATAACATCCTTCTTTCTGGTTTTCAATCTGGTTTACTGCTTGAAATTCTGAATCTTTGCCTGTAACCATCCTGCATAGGAGCAAATCCTGTGAATGTCTTCATATGCACCTAGGCCGATTTCTTTTATGCCAGTTAAAACTTTTTAGAACTAAGAATTTAAAGAATTGAAAGAATTTTGAGAGAGCAAGCAAATAGAATCCTGCTTTGTACAAACTCCAATGTGAATGGTAACGATTTTCAAACACATATAATTAGTTTGACACTACATTGCATGTACACTTCATCTATCATTAATCAAAGTGATTTGAGGCTACTACCTTCAAGGTGCTTCACTCCAGAGTCAAATGGGGCCTTAGCTACAAGTTTGCACTGTGAAGGCTTTATTGTGCAGTGGGTTGTGTTCGTTACTAATGAATCAGAAGCTCAGGGGTCAAGTCCAACTGCAACATTTAATAACAAAGGAAGGTGTGTTCATAATTTGACCAAACAGACTGATTATCAGCAAATCCTTTCAATGCATGCCAATGTCAGGCAGTAAGCATGGCAGAGGTTCCTGGTCAGCCATGTGATGGAAAGAATGTTGGCGCCTCTCCCATCACTATCAATAGCTCCAGATTACAACATGCATGGAAAAGTACATGTTGCTGCAGCAATTCTGCCTCACTGATCTGGAGCACACCATTACAGGTTTCATACTGAAGCTAGTTCTACACTATTGTTAAATTTGATGATTCACCCATCATCAGAGGGAGACAAACACTACAGCTAAAACCTCCAAGAAATCAAAGCTCTGTAAATTTCCTTCCAAACCCAGCGATAACCAAATGGATTTTTAAGGTTTTATCCGATCTGACAGAGCACATTATCCAGCTGTGGCCAGTCCAGAAATATTATTCTCTTCCAGTTCCAGTTGAACAATTGCCCTTAACAATAAGAAAAACCAAGAGGGGAAGCATGTTTAACTGCAGCCTTAAATTTACTGACCACGTGGTCATTGGGAACAGTAAACTGATGGGATCCAAAGATTGGATGAGCCAGTGTCAAAGATGATGGTGAAGCTCTGTGGTGGATTCCCAATGCTGATTGTGTTAAAGTATGAAAACTGTCAGCAAAAACAAAAAGACCAAAATATATCAACTGGAAATATATCAGTGCAACTTGTGTTGTTGGGTTCATATTCCTCAACACTCATCAGAAAATGTAAATACCCCGATCCCTCAAATCACATGATATGGGAGCAGAGGTCTGCAGCGATTAAATGTAAGAGAGAAGGTGGGCAGAGTTTAATTGACGCCAGCAGTGTGGGCATGTCAGCGGGGTGGGTTGGGGGGCTGCGGTGTAGGAAAATCGGGCAGGAGTACTCGCATCATGGAAGTGATGCCGGGTTCCTGCGAGTTTTCCCCCTGGAGGGACTGGGGAGACTCCCATCACAGGAAATAAATCCTGGACGATGAGTGAGAATAAATGATCACTCTTCTGTTTCTATGTGTTATATTGAATAATAAATTTTATGTTTGAGATGGTTTTGAGATTTTTGACCATTAGCTCTTTGAATTACAGGTGGTTTATTGTCTCTAGCTGGTGCTAACAATGCTGCAGGCGTTGGCAAAAGCTCATCTTGCAACACAAGCCATTGAGGCTGCCCAGAAATAGTGACCCAGTAACCGTCAGCATTGATCAGGCAAGAAGCTGCAAGTCAGTAGGTCTACCAGAAACCATCAGTCATTTCCAACATTGGCCGGAATTTTCCGGCCCGTTGGTGTGGGGCATTATGGCAGGTGGAAAGGGGCAATATGGCAAGAAGGCCAAAAATTGATTTCACGACATCATGAAGCCAGTTAGCTGGGTGAACGGTTCAATGCCAATGAGCACAAATCCACAGCTCAAACTACAACAGCCGAACTTCACCCATTGACCTATCTGTCTAAGTTATAGCAGGTTAAAGACCTATGGCATATGGTCTACTAGAACTGTCTCTCTCTGCTATTGAATCATAACACCTGGATAACGACTAACCAAGATAATAATATAAATTACACGTGGGAGCTGCAATAAAAGTAAGAAAGATGTGAGATGGTACATCTTAACAGAAAGAATAAAGAGTTCACTTATTAGTTGGAAGGTACAAATCTAGATGGCGTAGAGGAACAAAGGGATCAGGTACAAATTCGTCAACCCAATGTTGTCACAGGTTAGCGAGGCCATTCACGAAGCAAAGCAAGTAACACTCTTTATTTCAATAGGTTAAAGTTGTATTGAGCATTGGTTAGAGCACAGTGTCCAGTTCTGGTCACCAGTTTACAAAAAGGATACAGATGCGCCGGAGAGGGTTGAGAGAAGATTTACAAGGGTGATGCCAGGAATGTGTGGGTATACACATCAGGAATGGTTTGACAGGCTGGGTCTCTTTTCTCTTGAAAAAGAAAGCTAAGGGCTGAACTAACCGAGGTCTTTAAAATAACGAAAGCGTGGATACAGAGAGAATGTTTCACCTTGAGGGGAAGATCATGACCAGATAGAAAGATGTAAGATAGTCACCTAAAAATCCAATAGGGAACTCTGAAGTACTTTTTTTTATCCAAAGAGCGGTGAGAATGTGGACCTCACTTTCACAGGGAGTGGTTGGAGCAAATAATATAGATGCATTTAAAAGGAAAATAGAAAAGCACATGAGGAAGAAGGGAATAAAAGATGACAATGATAGATTTAGATGAGGAATGGCGGGATGAAGTTCAAGAAGAGCATAAATGCCAGCGTGGACTCATTAGGCCAAATGGCCTGTTTCTGTGCTGTATTTCCTATGTGGTTCCATGTGATGCAAATTTGTTTTGCATTCTTCTCTTTTGTTTAGAAAACTGACAGATTATTCACATCCAGGGTGCGAATCATTGGTTCTGGTCTCCTACTTGATCACACATTCAGAAAGCTGACTGCAAGCGAGGGTGATGAGCAGCCACTTCATTTTGCCAGTTGGGTTGGTTTGGAGACTCTACAGAACTAAAGTTTGGGGTCAGAGCAGGAACGTCTATACTCGCTCTGCCCAAACTATTCCATTGGCACAAGGCATCAGATACAATCATTCAGTATGTAAAGTAAAGATTAATTTACTCATGAGTACATGATTAGTTTATGCCAAACTTAATCTCTTCTTGGAAGGAAACTTGTCTACTTAAATGGTAACCAATTGACAAAATTTGGATTATAATAAAACATATTAATTATTGTAGTATTATGGCCAATTAAACAATCATAAATACATTTGCAAATCTGGTGATAAATAATCCTGTCAGAACCACAAAGTAGCAATGTCACAAGTGTATTTGAAGATAAGTTAACTGTTTCACTGCTGGATACAACATTAAACAATTTAGACACTACGGAGTCTCTACAGCTGCTTTTGCTGAGCCCCCAGCTACCTGAAAATTTAACTGGGGCGCGGTGACATCAGGAGTTCCACCCGATGTCACCGGGCGTCAATTCTCGCATCGGCAATTTGAACCTTTAACATAATGAAATGGGCAGATGTTGGGTGGGGTTTTCCATTCCCGCCAGCTGCAGGCATCATGATGGGCAGGATGGGAAAATTTGCAGTGCGGACAAAAGTCAGTTTCCCACCGGCGTGAAAACAGGTTTACATTTCCCGCTCCCTAATTTCATGGAGGGTCAGGTTGCTGCTGCACCAGGGCAGGAACCTCATTTACATGCATTTGAATATCACGAATACTCATTAAAAACCCAGCTCGCACGAATTACACTTCCCCCCTTCCAGATCAAATGCACACGTCAGTGTCAAAGTCGATCGGCGTGAATCACGACCAGATAAAAGTGACGTGGGTCTGGGGAACTGCGCTTCACTCTGAACCTCGAGGATTGTAGCGCACAGCTCAGAAAGTTAGAAAGTTTGAGTCATACGGACTCGAAATGTTAGCTCTGTCTTTTTCTCCACAGATGCTGTCAGACCTGCTGAGTTGTTCCAGCATTTTTGTTTTTTGTCTCAGAGTTCCAGCATCTGCATTATTTTGCCTTTATCAATGTTGTACACCCTCTGATTCAGTGTAGTTATGGCAAGGGCAGAGATGTGAGCATTCAGGAACTTGGAAGCAAAAGTTTGCATGAATGATTAAATTACTTCTTTTCACATCAAATCTGTAACATTTCCAATGTGCAGAAATAGCTCCTTGGAAAGAAAAGACCATTTCAACTGCATGGGTCCCTCACTAATTTCCCCCCAAGGTGCAGGAGACTTATCCCAGAATCACAGAATCTTAACAGCACAGAAGGAGGCCATGCCCGCACCAGCTCTCCAAATGAGCATTATGACCTAGTGCCATGGCCCTGCCTTTTCCCCATGCCCCTGCACGTCATTTCTATTCAAATAATCATCTAATGCCCTCTTGAATGCCTCGATAGAGCCTGCCTCCACTACACTTCCAGGCAATGCATTCCAAACCCAAACTACTCGTTGTGTGATAAAGCTTTTTCTCACGCCACACTTGCTTCCTTTGCAAATCACTTGAAACCTGTGCCCTCTTGCTCTTGATCCTTTTACGAGTGGGAACAGCTTCTCCCTATCTGCTCTGTCCAACCCCTTCATGATTTTGAACATCTCTATCAAATCTCCTCTCAGCATTCTTCTCTCCAAGAAGAACAGTCCCATCCTTTCCAATCTATCCTCATAGCTGAAGTTTCTCATCCCTGGAACCATTCTTGTAAACCTCTTCTGCACTCTCTCCAATGTGTTCACATCCTTCCTATAATATGTTGCCCAGAACTGTACATAATATTCCAGCTAATATCTAATGAAAATCTTATGTAAATTCAACATAACTTCCTTGTTCTTGTACTCTATGTCCCTATTAATAAAGCCCAGGATACTTTGTGCTTTATTAACTGCTCTCTCCACCTGTCCTGCCACCTTCAATGATCTATGCACTTATACACCCAAGTCTTTCTGCTCCTGCACTCCCTTCAAAATTTCACCCCTTATTTTCTATTGTCTGTCCATGTTCTTCCTACCAAAATGCATCACCTCACACTTCTCCACACTGAACTTCAGCTGCCACCTATCTGCCCACTCCACCAACTTGTCTATGTCCTCTTGAAGTTCTACACCATCCTCCTCACAGTTCAAAACATTCCCAAGCTTTGTATCATCCGCAAACTTTGAAATTATCTCCTGCAGACAAGATCTAGATCATTAATATGTATCAGGAAAAGCAAGGGTCCCAGTGCTGACCCCTGGGGAACTCCAATAAAACTTTCCTCCAGCCCAAAAAAATCCATTGACCATTACTCTCTACTCCCTAGTTTTCAGCTAATTTTGTATCCACGTTGCTACTGTCCCTTTTATTCCATGAGCAATAACTTTTCTCACAAATCTGTTGTGTGGCACTGTATCAAATGCCTTTTGGAAGTTCATGTACACCACATCAACAGCTTTACCCTCATCGGCCTTTTCTGTTACCTCTTCAAAAAACTCCAGCAAGTTAGTTAAAAATGATTTCCCCTTTAGAAATCCATGCCGGCTCTTCCTTCTCAACCCATAATTTTTCATGAGACTCCTAATTCTATCCCAGGTAATTGTTCGAGTATCTTGCCCGCCACTGTAATTAAACTGACTGGTCTGTATTGAACAAGGGTATAATGTTTGCAATTCTCCAGTCCTCTAGCACCACTCCTGAGTCTAGGGAAGACTGAAATATTATGGCCAGTGCCCCTGCAATTTCTACTCTCACTTCTATCAATATCCTTGAATGCATCTCATCCGGTCCCGGTGCTTTGTCAACTTTAAGTACCGACAGTCTATTCAACACTTCCTCCTTATCAATTTTGAACCCTTCTAGTGACAGAGTTTCCTCATCTGTCACCATGGCGTGGGTAACATCTACCTCCTTGGTAAAGGATGCAAAGTATTCATTTAATATCTCAGTCATGGCCCCTTCGTCCATGTATAAATTCCCTTTTAGGCCCCTAATCGGCCCTACTCCTCCTTTTACCACCCTTTTACTATTTATATGTCTATAGAAGACTTTGGGATTCCCCATTATGTTGGCTGCCAGTCTTTTTTCATAATCCCTCTTCGCCTCTCTAATATAATTTTTCATCTCCACCCTGAACCTTCTCAATTGTATTTTCTACCTGACACCTGTCATTAGCACATTTTTTATTCTTTATATTCATTTCAATCTCCTTTTTTATCCAGGGAGCTCTGGATTATTTGGCCTTACCTTTCCCTTTCGATGGAATATACCTTGCCTGTGCCTGAACCAATTTTTTTTTGAAGGTAGCCCATTGTTCAGTTACAGTTTTTCCTGCCAATCTTTCACTCCAGTCTATTTGGCCCAGCACCATTCTTACCCCATCAAAGTTGGCTCTTGTCCACTTAATTATTTTTATTCTGGATTGCCTATCATCCTTTTCTATCATCATTTCTAAAACATACAATAAAATAATCACTGTCTTTAAATGCTCCCTCACTGACATTTGATCTACTTGGCCAGCCTCATTTTCAAGACCCATTATGTAATCAGATGGGGCCAATTAATTGAGAGTGATCAGAGGGAGAATGTCTTTCTGTGGAGAGGGAGGTGATTGGTCCAGACATGTGATGTTTTCTAATCATTCTGACTCCAGCATATGTTTCGCTTTACCTGCATGATGCTTCTGTCCATAGTTGACACAGAGACAGCTTTGGCTGCAGAGTGTAGTTATCATCTTCCTAGATAATAACAGACAGGAGCAGGAGTAGACTGTGCGGCCCATCGAGCCTGCTCCTCTGTTCCATATGATCATGGCTGATCTTGGGCTTCAACTCCATTTTGCCAGCCATTCCTCATATCCCTTGATTTTTTTGCTAGGCCAAAAATCCGACTAGTTCAGACTTAGATATATTCAATGATGGACCATCAACAATTCTCTAGGATAGAGAATTGCAAAGATTCACAACCCTCAAAAGTGAAACTTTCTCCTTATTTCAGTCCTAAGTGATCCACCTTTTATCCTGAGACTGGTTCCTGTGTTTTAGATCCCCCAGCCAATGGAAACAGCCTCTCAGTGACTATCCTATCAAGCCCCTTCAGAATTTTGTATGTTTCACCCCTCGCTCTTCTAAACTCCAGGGAATATAGGTCCAGTTTACTCAGCCTCTCATCATTTGACAGTCCTCTCATCCCAGTGACCAATCTCGTGAATCTTTGCTGCACTGCCTTCAATACAAGTATATGTTTCCGAAAACACGGAGAATTCAACTGCACACGGTCTTCCAGGTTTGGTCTCACCAAAACCCAGTACAATTGTAGCAAAACTTTGTGGTTCTTGTACTCCAATCCCATTGCAATAAAGACCAACATGTGCTCCCTTCTTAATTGCTTTGTACCAGCATGCTGACATTTGGTGTTGCTTGTGCGCACACACACACAAATCTCTCTGAATATCAATATTTACAACACTGATGCCTTCTTAAAAAAATATTCTGCTTTTCAATTCTGATGAGCAAAGTGAAGAAGGACCACCCAGGACCTCATCCGTGCACCATAAATTTGCAGACAGGTCAGGGGTGGGCTGGTAGGTGGTGGAAAGGCTACCCAGGGAATTTAACAGACCCCACTCCTGCAAAACCATTGGTGAGGGCCTATAAAATTCTGCCCTATATCTTCTCATCTCTGGTGCTATTCTCCTGGATCTATGTTTTGTCTTAGCCTTGTCTTCAAATACTTCTCCATAATGCAGATCGCAAAACTTTTTCCCAACTGTTGCCTAACTGACATTTTGGACAGATTTGTCATTTCCTTGCTTTTACATTCAATGTTGACAAATGTATAAAATTCAGAATCAAATTTCCCTTCATCACAGGCTTTTCACTTGTGAGCTAGTTTCTAAAGATCCATTTATCTGAAATCATTCTCCAATGAGAATTTACAATTAAAGGTATATTTCCACTTTCTGCTTCTTTCCTCGAAACTTAATATTTTATATTTATCCGCATTGTGCCGCGTTTGTCACTATGTGGCCTCTAACCCAGTATGCCCAACAAAATGTACTGTTCTCTACAAGTCTCATGGTGAAACTCACCTTAGTTTAGCATCTTCCACAAATTCTGGTCCTCTTTCCATGCCAATTTAGCCAAAGTTGACCACATTACCTTCCTCTAGAATTCCGTTAAACTAATCAAGCCTTTTGAAAATCCAGATTAATACTGAGTCAGCTAAAGAATTAATTTAAACTGACCGCAGTCTCAAGGGTATTCAATCCACTAGGAATGCCTAATCAAAAAGGTTTTATAATTTCAATTAATGGATGCTTTATCAGTCATCAAATTGTAATCATGAATAAATGCACCTTATCGCCTCGCTACTTGATAAGGCATTGTGCATGAAGCATGACCTTTATCATTAGCAGACTTGTACATTTTGAATTGAGATATATGGGGGCATGAGAGAGTTAAAGCAACAATGGAAACAAAACACTTTCCAACAATAATGATATCAGCTTAATTATTTATCTTATTATTTCAATGCAATTTTCTACCATCAAATCATAGAAATTTATAACAAAGAATTTACCATAGTATAGCACTTTTCACAAGCTCATTACATTGCAAAATGCTTCACAGCTATTAATGTCCTTTTAAAGTGCTATAACTGTTGTTTAACATGGATGCCAATTGCAGACTTGCAGACTCTCTCCACAGGAAGGCCCCATAGACAGCAAAAGAATGAATGACTGATCTTCTTTTAGCAGTGATGGTTGAGGGAAGAATGTAGGTTAAGCCACCAAGAGAACATCATACCCTTCTTGTGATATTTCTTTAATTTACTTCTGGGTGGATAGAACCTTGCTTTGACATGTCATTGAAAAGTCTATTGATAGAATATAATCAATCCTTCCTTTCTGGGCTCCATTTGCTTTAATTCACACAGTTGAGTGATTACTAAGTGAAATTAAAATGAACAAAATTAATTAGAATGGGGACATGTAAGAGAGAACTGTGAATTATTCTCAAAGATGAATCCCGAGGTACAAGGAAAACATTAGTGAATAATTGGTGGAATAACTGTTGAAGGACAATTTTGGTCATGAATAATCCACCCATGTCCCCATGAAAAATCAGTTGCTCCTTTAGGGGAACTTTAGAGTTGGAAATAACTCCTGGTGAATGATGTGGGATGGCGGAATGTGATGAAATGGATAGTATCCCTGCTTCTGAGCCTGAAGCTCTGGGTTTAAGTCCCACTCCAGGACTTAATAGCCAAGGAGGGTGCATTCATAACATGGGCCAAACATGTTGAATACAAACGTGTAAATCTTTCTGACACATGCCAAAGGCAGGTGGAAGGAGTGGGAGAGATTCTATGTCAGCCATATGATGGAAAGTAATTGGCGCCTCTAACCATCACCATCCATAGCTCCAGATTACAACATGCATGGAAAGTGTATGTTACCCCTGATGTTCAGGCCAATAGTCATCCCTCAATCAGCATCACAAAAATAGATTATCTGGTCTTTCTCACATTCTTTCTGGGAGCTTGCTGTGTACAAATAGACTGCGATGTTTTCTACATTACGATAGTGAATATGCTTAAATGTTCTTTATTGGCCATAAAGCACTTTTAAGGCAAATTGGTGCAATAAAAATGCAGGCCTTTTTCTTTTACTTAACCTCTTATAAAGGAACCACCTGACACCCAACTTCTTTATCCTTGAAGGTTCTAGGTTTCTATAATGGTAGAATGTTCCAAGTACTAAATGTGACCAACCTATAGTACAAGTTCCAACTGCAAGAATTAAAAGTTATCTTGTTTTTAAATATACATGTGGCCTTCTTATTAGTTCTAAAGTTTTATTTTTTGAGATTGACATATCAAATGTCAAATTGTGAAAACATCAGCTGATTATTAAATAACATGTATAACCTGAGTGTGCCCTTCCATAAGGAAGTCGTTACAATGATAACTGTGATATTTTTAACAATCTACATTATTTGACTTTTTGAGCAATGAAATAGGCTGATACAGAATCGTATAAAAACACCCAGAGCGTTCACAAATCTCACAGACGTCCTGACAAGCGCCTGACAAGATGAAGTGGCTCCTCATTACACTCGCCTGCATTCAGCTCTCTGAATGTTTAGTCAGGTAGGACAATACGCAGTTCTGATGAAAGGTCAGGTATGTACTGTGCAACTGTCCAGAGTCTCAACGCTAGCTCAGAGTTGGAGACATTCGTGGAGAGTCACAGAGACCAGGGGAATTTCACATTGGAAGTTGAAACTTTCCAGGCAGTTCCCACTAGCTCAGTGCATGAGGACTTCTACAGAGTCCCGAAGCGCATCTTTGGTCGTATGTTCTGCCTCCGACAATCCGGAGAACAGAAGATTTTGAACACTCATTTCTTGCATCTAAATTTATATTCTTGTGCATTGTTTCTTTGTCCTGCATTTTCTAGAAACATTGTTATGCAAACAATTTTATTTCAGAATTCCGGCATCTGCAGTTTTTTGATTTTATATTAAGATCAGTGGGTGATGGTATTTGGTTCTCTTTCCTGTTAAACATTTCCAAATGAAATATTTCCCTACCGTTGTTGTGTTCTGTTAGATTATTCAACATATTTTTATCAACATATCTTTAATCTGGTGATGGTTTACCAGCTCCTGAAAATCTCCTTCCAAGCATATTGCAGAGGAAAATATAGCATCAGCACAAAATAGTCAAAACCGTCCCCAGCTTTGAATTGTATGACATGCACTTGACTAACAAATACAGCAACTTAATATTTTCTTGGTCAGTCTAAATTTTCTATACTTTCCCTTGCAGGTCCCACAAAGACACCTTGACCCTTGTGCTGGGTTTCTGCAAACCCCTTCCCCAGATTGTGATCACTGCTTGATCGCTGCCCCCAGCCCCTCCACTACCCAACCACCATGCACCCCCCACACCCCCCTCACCCCCCACAATGAATACCTGGCTTCTGGGGCATCCCTGCGGGTCCCTGGCAAAAACTTCCTGCATCCCCAATTGCTGCTGTTGACCGGGAAGCGATTCCTGCTGGAGTTGAGTGGCAGTCCGAGTCTTCATTTGGAAATGAGGCCCAAGAGTTCAAATCTCTCCAGGCCTCAGCATGCCAGTTTGCCACTCTCCACAGATTCCCCCAATCCAATGCACTGAACCTACACTGAGTTATTGTTCAGTATGCAAACATTTCAGTTAATGATCTGTTTTGAAGCAAGAGTTTTGCAACTCTGATGTTTTTAACCTTTATTACAATGCTGGTTCACAACCTCTAGTTTGATTAAAAGGCCTAGACATGTTGTTCACAATGTCGATTCAATTCTTACTGTGTGTCCTGTTTATCTTCACAGGGTTCCCTTGAGGAAAGATAAATCTACCCGCCAAGTTCTTAAAGAACGTGGGCTTCTCGAGGAATTTCTGAAGAACAACCATTACAATCCATATTCCAAATATGCAGGGCCCTTCAACACCCAGTCCATGGCTACGGAGCCTCTTTTAAATTACATTGACGTAAGTAATCTTTTCACTTTTGCTGAAGCAAGAGGAACAAATTCAGGGGGAAATCTAACGGCAACTTCATCAATTGCAGTGGGAGTCAAGATCCTATAGGACATGGACATATGATCATGTCATATGACATATAAGATCCTGAGAAGCCTTGACAGGGTGGATGGGGAGAGGATATTTCCTCATGTGGGGGAATCTATGACTGGAGACACTGTTTAAAAGTAAGGAGTCCCCCATTTAGGACAGAGGTGAGGTGAATTTTTTTTCCCTCAGAGGGTTGTGAGTCTTTGGAACTCTCTTTCTCAAGAGGCAGAGGAAGCAGAGTCTTTGAATATTTTGAAGGCAGAAGTAGATGGACTCTTGGCAAGCAAGGAGGTGAAAGGTGTTTGGGGGTAGGCAAGATTGTGGATTTGAGGTTACAATATGGTGGAACCAAACGAAAGAACAAATATGGCAGATTAATGAGAACAGAGTGGCAAATAAAGCCATTCCATTTTAGCTGCTCCATCAACCGGGGAGAGCTAACACTAGCCCACCACTGAATTTGGAAGCATCGTTTGTTCCAAGGAGTGGAGATTCTGGTCTGGGATACACGACTAGTGAAGATCACTCAGATAGGGTGGGGCCAGGTAGAAGTGGTTTGCAAATGTGAATGAGGAAGCTGACAGCTGGGAGGCAGTGTAGTTATGGCAAGGGCAAAGATGTGAGCATTCAGGAACTTGGAAGCAAAAGTTCAGCTACAGAGCACTAAACTAACTAAAGCTTGTGAAGATGGCAATAGAGACAGTTGAGAATTGGATCCTGAAGGTGATGAAAGCAATGATGAGGGATTTTGTGCCTATGGGAGAGACAGGCCGGGTGAAGTGGGAACCATGAGCTGTCTCGGTGATAAGCATAAGATAATCAGGTCAAAGTTGAGCATAACTCAATGTTGTACACCCTCTGATTCAGCCTGGCCGGACAGATTTGAGTCAGATTTGCGAACACGAATTCAAGAAAGTCACTTTGCCAAATCCAAGGCCTGACGGTGGGCCTGCGGCTGCACAAGACAGCAACAGCCTGAAGTGGGCAATGGTGCCAGAGCAATGGGTGTCATTGGTGTACACATGCAAACTAACGCTGTGCTCATACAGAGGACCAAAACTGCCTCTGTCCTCAATTACACGGGTCTTTTTGTTCCTGTGACAGAGTGTCCAGGATTGCCAGATACAGCATATGGAGGAAAATCAGGCAGATTCCTATACAGTTCACACATAGGGACTTCCAACCTCATTTGTTTCTATGAACTTCACCTAGACTCTCCAATACACCTCAGCACAAGAAAGGGAAAATCTCCCCAATGTGTCTACATGTACAGAAATGCCGAATTGAGTCAATTCTAACTTATCTTGTTACATGTATTAAAATATTCCTACAGATGACTTATTTTGGAACAATCAGCATTGGAACCCCACCACAGAGCTTCACCGTCATCTTTGACACTGGTTCATCCAATCTTTGGATCGCATCAGTTTACTGCAGCAGCCAATCATGCAGTAAGTATTCATACGGCAGAATTTAGCCCCTGTCGGGTGGGTTGAGAGGGGGCATGTGGGAGAGGGCAGGAAGCCAGAGCCAATTAAGGCTCGCCCAGCGTGAAGCATGAGTGACAGCTCACAGCGCTGCCTGTGTGTGCCGGGGCAGGGACTGTAAGCACAAACTTCTCACATGTACACGAGTGCGTGCTTGCAAAGCTCGCTCAGGCACAGAGCTGCCTCACGGAGATGGAGACTTTTCAGACAAACAAATAAAGGCACATAAAATGTTATAAAACATGTCCCCTCCTGTGACTCTGTCACACGAGCAGGGACATGGCATTAATTAAATTTGACAATTTGTATTTTATTTTCATTTGCTTTTGGAAACCTCATTCCGCCCGTGGATGAAGTTTCCTAAAAAGTGCAAAGGCCGCTTGGCCTTTGCGCCTGCCCACCAATCGTAAGAAAGAGGGGTTGACCTAGGTGTAGTTGGATAACAGGCATCACAGGGCAATTGCAGGTGAACTATAGTGAGTGTGAGGATGGCACAAGACTTGACAAGTGTGACATACCATGACAGCTGATCTCCTGGTAGGAATAGTAACAAGCAGCAGCAGCATGATACCTACGAAGGATGCTTAATAAAAGAAACTAATGCTTCAATAGGTTTTCTGGCATTATGTGACTCATGGGCTTTCACCCAGAGAATTGAGTTTGATTACAGCGCACGCAGGGTCAGCCATAGTCAATGGGTAGCATTTGCTCTTCCACAACAAAAGTCTGTGGCTTCAAGTCCCATTCCAGAGATCTGAACAGAAAAATCTGGCTGACACTCCAGTGCAGTCCTGAGGGAGTGCTGCAGTGTTGGAGGTGCCATCTTCTGGATGAGACTTAAAACGAAGCCTCATAAGCCTTTCTCAGGCAGAAGTAAAAGATCACATAGCACTGTTCCAAAGAAGAGCAAGGGTTTTCTTCCCAGTGTGTTGTTCAATATTTAACCTTTAACCAAACCACCAAATCATATTATCAGTACATTATCAGGTCATTACCACATTGCATTTTGTGAGAGCTTGCTGTGTATAAATTGGCTGTTGCCTTTCCTACATTACAACAGTGACTACACTTCAAAAATACTTAACTGGTTGTAAAGCAATTTGGTATATCCTGTGGTTGTGAAAGGCATTATATAAATGCAAGTCCTTTTTTCGTATTGATGGGACAAAGGCCTCCTACATGAAATCAACTTGGCTAGTCTAAGTAGTTTCTTAGTGATCATGGACACACGGGATAACACTGCCCAAGTATGAAATTAATTGGCAATCTCACAAAGAGAAGCCATATGATGACAGTGTCAAGAAATATAAAATGGTACATTAGTGCATTGCAGCAGAGTCCCATTGTTGGTATCTTTCCTCTAATGCTAACCCGTGTAATTGAACCTGTGAGCTCTTGATAATAATGCTGGTTGCCTGATATGTAATGTAGTTCATTCACCAGCACCAATATCCCTCACATAAATGAGTGTAAAATTCAACAGAAACAAATAGTACTACAAACGAAGAATTAGAAAAAATATTTTTGGTAGGATCTATGCTCGACCCAGTAGTGGAATAAAATAAGCAAACCATTAAATCGAATACTATTTTTACAGAAAACCACAAGAAATTTGCACCAAGCAAATCATCAACTTATCAGGCAACAAACCAACCACTTTCCATTCAGTACGGTTCCGGCAGTATGACTGGGATTCTGGGCTATGACACAGTCACTGTAAGTGCTTTGTAACTTATACTAATAATGTTATAACAAAACAGTGTCAAAATTCTTCAATTGCCCATTCAAGTGTGGGTTTGCTGACTATTAATATCTTCTACTATCAGATCCCAGCCTTCAGACTGACCAGAAACTTAACTGAACCAGCCACATGAATACTGTGGCTACAAGAGCAGGTTAGAGGCTGAGAGTTCTGCAGTGAGTAACTCACTCCCTGACTCCCCAAAGCCTGTCCACTATCTACAAGGGGCAGGTCAGGAGTGTGATGGAATACTGTCCACTTGCCTGGATGAGTGCAGCTCCAGCAACACTCAAGAAACTGAAGCCTATTTATCAGCACCCCATTCACCGCCTTAAACATTCACTCCCCGCACTACTGGTACACAGAGGCAACAATGCATACCATCTATAAGATGACACTTAGCAACTCACCAAGGCTCCTTCAACAGCAACTTCCATACCCTCAACCTCTACCATCCGCAGACGTGTGGGAACATCATCACCTGCAGGTTCCCCTGTAAGTCACAGGCCATCCTGGCTTGAGCTACATCAATGTGCCTTCACTGATGCTGGGTAAAAATCCTCCCTAACTCCCTCCCAAACTGCACTATGGGTGTACCTACACCATGAAGACTGCAGCAGCTTGGGATGGCAGCTCAACACCAGCTTCTCAAAGGCAATTAGGGGTGACCAATAAATGCTGGCCTTGCCAGCGATACTCGTGAATAAAAATACAGAAAATTCCTTTTTTCCAACAGTTATATGTCCTGTAACAAAGAGCTAAAAATCATTGGCCTATCATTTTCACCATTTCTGAAATTGCAGATGATAAAAAGACTAATGAAGTTGGTGGTCTCCGATGACATGAACATGATAAACTACAGGAGGATTTCAATAGCTTCAAGGATGTTACCAACAGTTTTTTTTTAATTCTAATATCTTTCAGGGTTCGAGTCTCATACTCACCCAGGGCCCCAGGTGAGGTACACATGCACTGTTTGCTACATAGCCAAAGAGACATCAGGTTCCTGTGAGGTTAGGGGTTTTCAGAAGCAGCTGTGGATTTTCTACCCTCATATCAATAAAAGCTGTTGCTCAGTTAAAATTGAATTTTGTATCTTTGTAAAATGTCAGCCCAAGGAAAACCAACCATCCCATCATGTTAGACTTTCTCATTACTGTTGTATTCATTAAATTAAACCCATGTGTGAACTGGCTAACAATATGGTTTATTGATGATTCTCAGTAGAATAGTTCTTCAGAACATGTTAACTTTCCTCTTTCTTCTAGGTATCAAGCATAAGTGTCAAACACCAGGAATTTGTTTTAAGTAAGACTGAGCCTGGACGCTCATTCTCCAATTCTCTATTTGATGGGATCCTGGGGCTGGCCTATCCAAGCATTGCATCATCTGGCGCCACACCCGTGTTTGATAACATGATGTCTCAGGACCTAGTGAGTCAGGACCTGTTTGCTTTTTACCTGACCAGGTAGGTTTTCTGACCTGACAGTAACTTCCATCTCAGTAGCACCCTGCATAGTATGGGGATTTACTTAAGGTCACAACAGAACATTCTTTCTTTAAAGTTGAAGAATACAATGGTCTTTCCCTGTCCTTCTTTGCATTTGTCCAGTGACCCTAATGAACCGCTTTCATACCAAGCAGACCCTGTGTCTTCTAGCAAGGTTCTGAGCACGTCCAACTGGATCCCAGTGGGCAAATTCAACTCCTTTCCAGTTATAGAAGGGAACTGGATAATTGCAATCTCGTTCAGGGAATTTGGAGTGAACAATGTTGAATTTCAACCAACGCATTGTAGATCAAGTGTGTGTTTTCTTTTCTTTCGGAAAATATTGACTTTGGTCTGATTCTCAAGGTTAATGATAACACATTGTGTTACCTCGAAAGAAAAGATGTTGCTGCTCAGGATTTTTGGAAGTTCTGTTTATTCTCATTTCAATGTCAGACAGGCCATTGCTGAAATTTACATTCTAGTTGAATTGTTTTACAGACAGCCTGGTGGGTCCGGAAGCGAAGTTGTATTTGGTGGAGTCGATCCAAACCACTACACAGGTCAAATTAACTGGGTGCCCGTCACTCAACAAAGCTACTGGCAAATCAGCTTGGACAGGTAAATGACCAATCCATTTTACAAATGGCATAGATTCTGTAACAATCACATTGCACTCAACATTACAAATCATGTCTTTGATGTGGAAATGTCAGAGTAGTTGTCGAGTTACTGTGTAACAGTTTTCAACATTCAGGAAAAAACACAGGGAACGAGCCAACAAATGGATAACTTCCACATCACAATTAGACCATTGTTTAGATCCAGCCTGAGCCAACAAAAACTTAATGAATCTAAGGGTAAACTTATTTCAGAACGTTACAAAACCGCACTCTCTCAGAGACCTTGGCGAATCATGTGCCAACTATTGAACCTGCATGATTTGCTGTCCATTAAAATGAATCGATTAACATTAAGGAACAGGGAATTGGATCTGCTGCCTATTCATGTGTCAAGGTACAAATTGCCAGGAAAATGTGCTGGTGTTTTCTACAGTCAGCCGGTGGTCCCTGCTGCCATGTTATAACCCAGGTGACAAAGTTTAAGCTGAACCCTCACAAGAATGTAAATCATGGGCTGAATAATGGGGTCCGGCCGGCAGGTGGGCGAGGGGTGGGCAGGAGGTGGTGGGAAGGGGCGCATAAAATTGCTGGCTTTCCCGGCACCAACCTACCCACCCCCAAACCCACCGTAATTTTACACATCAATGGAGGCAGTGGGTAACCCACCCACCCTTGAGCCAATTGAAATCCTCATTAAGGGCCTCTTTCCACCCCACTGCAAATTTTCCCAGGGCGGGCGGAGGTCTGAGTGAAGTTTGAAGGTCACCAGGTCCCATTCCTGAGGCTTTTGGAAGGGGAGTGGTGACGGGACAGCATTCCTCCTTTACCGGTTGCTTGGGTCCATTGGGGGGGTTGGGGGGGTGGATTCCCCCTAAAATCAGATGCTACCTCACCCTTACCAACTGCAAACCAACCACTTTCAGGTTTCCTCCCTCCTCCATTCTGCGCACTGCAGCCCCCATTTCCCCTCACTGGGGCCAACTAGCCTAGACCCCCCAAAATCCAGGCAACGTGTCTCCCCTTCTAGCCCCATTGCTGATCTCCACTGGGAACTAGATGCAGTGCCAGCAGTGGCCACTATGGTGGGATCTGTATTGGGGGGATGCAGTAGACCAGACAAAATTCCATTGATTTTTGGCAGGAGCAGACAATCCTGGCAGCAGGTGGGGCTGGAAAATCCTGCCCGTGATGTCATTGGAACATCTAAAATGTTTAAGGGGCTTGGCAGAGCAGATGCTAAGCAGATGTTTCTGTACTTGTGGAAAGTACAAAATTAGGGGCTAATGCCTCAGAATAAGTAGACGGCCAAATTGGACTGGAAGAGAAATTTCTTCACTCGAAGAGTGGAGAATCTTTGGAGTTAACCCAGAGAGTTGCATATGCTCAGTCATTGGGTATATTGAAGAGAGAGATTGGTAGGTTTTTGTATACTAAGAGAATTATGGTTGTGGGGATAGTGTGAGAAGGTGGAATTGAGGTCAAAGATTTGCTATGATCTTATTGAATGGCTGAGCCATTCCGAAGGGTAGTACTGCCTACTCCTGCTCCTATTTTTTAGGTTCCTATGTCATTGTAAAGCGGTGGGACCAGTGATCAAAACCTTGGTCAAAAAAGGTGGAGTTTCAGGAGTAGGTTAAAGGGGGCAAGAGATTTAGAGGTTTATGGAGGGAATGGGTTCAATTAATTCTAACTGCCTTTTCCTTTCAGTGTGTCAATCAACGGGGAGGTTGTGGCCTGTAGTGAAGGCTGTCAGGCCATCGTTGACACTGGTACTTCTCTGCTCACTGGCCCCAGTGAATCCATCAGCATTATCCAGTTAATGATCGGTGCAACTGAAGGATACGGTGGCCTGGTAAGCTTCCATGGAACACACCAAGTTTTATAATCAACCAAAGGAGATTCTATTGATGTACTTTTCATTTTGTAGCATTTATAAGATGATGATTTATTTAAGAGTTTAATTTTTTTGAAAAAGTTTGAAAACCTGAATACATATATTGTCATTTCTCTTCCATTATTCCTTAGTATCACAGAACACTCTTTAGAGGTACAATATGGGGAGAATAGGTAATAATATGGATTTGCCTCCTGCCTTTCACTTTCACATTTGCATTTCAAGATAGCTTACACTAAAGAGATAAAAAACTCCAGCCTTTGCTGTAAGCACCCTATGTGAAAGGAGTTTGGCAATCTGGATCAAATTCCTTAATGGACCTTGTATCTCAGCGCAAGCCTTGCTCTAATTTACCAATAATTGGTAAGTTATAAATAAATTGCAAATTATAACTCTGGGAGGCCACAGGATATTTGGTGTGTGCCACACTAGTGTAGTATTTGCAGTTCTTCTGAGGTTAGGGCTCAGGCACCTTGTTGGGGTAGAGTAGAGGGGCTTTTAACTCTGCTGTTCCCGACCATGGAGTGCTTGGATGCTGACAGGTACCTGAAAACCTCCCATTTCCAAGCACTAACATCTCTCATATCAATAAGCATGACTATTAACTTCAAAGGTTTACAGTGGTGCCCAGGTATCCAACTTTCGTAGATAGCTGCAAGGTCCAAAAGGATTTCAGTTGAAATGAATACATAGGACAAAGGTCCATTGAACATCCACTGTAAGACAGAGTCATTACAACATTAAGGCTACAAATTCAGCTGGTCCCCATTTGATGTTCAGAATCTTGTGAATGTGGATCTTCCAGAAATTTCAAACCGGAACATTGATGTAGGAGGATTTTGAAGAGGGATGGTCCATTTGCATCCACTAATTCCAACCTCTCAAATGGATCGGCAATGCTAGGACACCAGGAGAAACCAATCTGGTAAATGATGGGTGTGAATCCCACATCGTGACCTGGTTGGTAGCTTGCCTGTTCCACTGCAGGAAGCCTTGTGGTGAAAGGTAGAACTGAACCTTACCATTACAAACTTTACATGCTGCTACTTATAGAACTAAACATGCTTAAACATTATAAACATGCACCTCAACACCCAACAACCTCAGTTTCAGTCTCCGCCTATATATAGGAGCACAATTAAATCCCCCAGTTAATAGCCACCAGCTGAATACATTGAATTCATTATTTTATAATTAACATTGAACCCCTAAAGAAAGTTTTCTATATGGCGGGGGTGGGGTTGGGTTTCCCAGCACCTCATCCTTCTTAAGCCTAGCAAGTAAGAGCTAATTTTCCAGTCTTCAGGGCCAAGTTGGATTCATCAACAAACACTTAGTGGTCAGGTTTCCTGCCAATAGGTTGCAGGGAGCTTCCCACAACCTCAGCAAGTTCACTAAGAGGAGCATCTCAGCACCTGTGCTGCAATGTAAACTACACCTACTTTTAAACATGTCCAACTGCACATCCAATAATGGCATCTTTGATTTTACAAGTTATACAAGTATTTCTTGCAAGTGCTTCTCCGAGAACACTCTGCTCACAATCATTAACAAATACTTTGCCTGTTTTACAGTCCTCCATCAACTGTAACAATTTGCCCTCCATGCCTGATGTAGTCTTCACAATCAATGGAATTGACTATCCCCTTACTCCATCTGAATACACACTCCAGGTATGTAATTGGATGAATCTGATAAACCTGACTTTGAATGGCTTGGCTGTGTTCTCTGACTTCAGTATCCAGTAAAATTGCTTGTCAGCTCAATTCAAGAGAAATTAAGCAGAAAATGAATGAAAATGTACAAAATGATCAGGTGAAGTAAATATATTACAGTTAGAGATAAAAATAAATTTTCATATCAATTAATAATGCAAGGGAGGGTCTTTTTTTCATGAATTCTTTCGAGATGGATGTCACTGTCAAGGCGAGCACTTATTGCCCCATACTCAATTGCCCTTGGGAAGGTGGTGGTGAGCTGCTTTCTTCAACCACTGCAGCACCTGTTGTGAAGGTATTCCCACAGTGTTGTTGGGAAAGGAGTTCCAAGATTTTGATCCAGCAGCGATGAAGGAATGGTGATATATGTCCGAGCCAGATGGCATGTGACTTGGAGGTGATGGTGTTCTCGTGCAACTGCTACTCTTGTCCTTCTTGATGGTGAAGGTTTCCGCTTTGAATCGTCTTATTGAAGATGACTTGACAAGTTTCTGCAGTGAATCTTGTAGATGGTGCACACTGCAGTCATGGTGCGCTGTTGGTGGAGGGAGTGAGTGGGCTTAAATAATGTGGACTGCTTTGTCCCAGTCCAACTGTGTTGTCACAACTGCACCATGAAACGTGTAGTGTAGAATTGTATCTGCAGCACAGCAGTGACCCAGAGACTGATGGACCAAATGATTTACATTTGTCTTTGCTCCATTAAATAGAAACATCAACCAATTTTATTTCAGCCCATTATCCCTGTGTGAGACATAATGTTTCCCAATTATCCAGTTTTGAATCATCAGTGATTAAAAATAATTCATCCATTATTAAGTTTCACCAAATCATCACTCTCAATAGTGAAACATTGCCAATTGATTCATTTTTCTAGTGTTTCTAATAGAAATTTATTTTCTCATCCCATTATCTAACTTCTTGACAAGCTATTTGACAACTGTGCTCTCAAATGAGAAACTTTCTTTACTCCTTTAACCTGGAAAGTTAGTGGGTGATAATTGACTGGGAAAGTTGGTTTCGGCTGACAAAACAGAATCAAGAGCAGAGATAAATTGTTTGCAGTTCATTAGTTTGATTTGAGTAAACGTAGAGTAATGACAAAAGAGTAAAACATGGCAGGTATTTTCAGTTTTTATTACTATACTTACACAAGGATCAGTATTTGCTATGAAGTAGTTCTGGGGAACTAACTCTCACACTTTGCATCCCTTCCAGGATCAAGGTACTTGCATAAGTGGATTTGATGGCATGTATCTTCCAAGCGCTTCTGGAGGCCTCTGGATTCTGGGAGATGTCTTCATTGGACCATATTATTCCATCTTTGACAGAGGAAACAATCGTATGGGCTTTGCCAAATCTACCTAATTTACTCTTCCAGGATTTAATTTAAAGCACATTCTGATCCCATTTTGAGGTTTTGCTCATTCGTTGGCGATGATTGAAGTAGTGGGCCATAAGGTAACACAAGGTGAAAACCTAGGAAGTCTCCAGTTCATGAGTGCTCAAGGTCATCTGATTATGCATGAGACGCAGCAAGGAGGAACTCTGAAATAAAGTCAATGAGCTGGAACCTTTTAATTACTTCTGGATGAACCCTTACCACACTGACCCAGATATTCAACAAAATGGCTCGACAAAATTTGCTTTAAATGATTAATCTTGCAAAGTCAACCTTGGATGATAAACCGCTTTATGGATACACTAAGATTTTCCTTCTATTTTCAGTAGCCTATAATCCTAAATGAAGAGCTGCCTGTACTTTGGATTAATTGCCATGTACATTAGATCACATGTACAATGATTTATTCCGGAGCCATAAGCTGTCGAAATGTTTTGCCTTAATCTAGGCTTGTACATGGAAAGCACGCTAGATGAAGTTAGTAAAACACATTACAGAATCATAGAATTGTTAGAGTGCAGAAGGAGGCCATTCAGCCCCTTTGTGCACCGGCTCTCTGGATGAGCAATTCCCTTAGTACCATTCTCCCGCCTTCTCCCTGTGACCTCACCCATGCTTTCTTCTCAGAGAACAGTCTGCTTCCCATTTGAATACTTCATTTGAACATTCCCCCATCAGAGTCTCAGGCAGTACATTCCAGATCTTAGCCTCTTCGGCATAAAGAAATTTTTTCTCATGTTACTTTTGTTTCTTTTGCCAATTACTTTAATCTGAGGCCTCTCATTCTCGATCCTTTCACGTGTGGGGACAGTTTCTCCCTATCTACTCTGTCCAGACCATCATGAGTTTAAATGAACAATGTATGCAATGTCTCTGTCCATTATGAACAGAAGTGTGAACCATTCTTAATGTAGTAGATGAAGCATCTCCACATGATTTACCTACACAGATTGCTTGGTAAATTGGCATGTTGAATTGCCCATCATTATAAAAGTGCCTAAGTTTACTGCCTAAGCCGAACTTGTGACAATTATCACCATTGTGAATTTTACTAAGATCTTGCAGTGAGGTTGCTTCTTGTTGGTGAAAGCCAGACTTGTTTTTATCTTTACTGAGAATCTTTTATTTCTTTATTAGCAAAGATAATGAGAATAAACTTTGACGCATTGCAAGCATATTGTCCGTTGTTCCTGTTTTGGCTCGCTATGATGGTGGGCTGCACTTCACTTCAGTTACTAACACTTTAGTTCTCAGACCTCATCTGAATAATATGAGTTTGTCCCACCTCATTTTTATATGTAAGATGCTTATCACTTGTTTTAAGTGTCCACCAGGAATAGCTGAATAAATGGCCAGTCCTAATATCAAGCAGCACATTTATTCAGAACTCCTTGGGGCTCAGAATGTTAGTGGCTGAAATTAGTCCTCTTTAATTCCATTTTTTGCTCATCAAGAGGATGTAATGTGGCCCAATTTCTATTCTCATAAGTCTAAAGCCGCCTATTCCTCTGCAACATTTCTACACTTAGCATGTTATGTCTCAAATTGCTTCAAGGCTGTATCCCAATATACTGTTTGCTGAAAAAAATGATCTATTTTGCATTCAAATTCATCCATTTTGTCATGCTATGACATCACGATGACCCACAGTCTCATCCCTCGGTTTGGTGAAGGTTGCAGGTCATGCGCAAGCTGCACATAGTGACCATAGGAACATAGGACTTAGCAGCATGAGTCGGCCATTCTGCCTTTTGAGCCTGTTACGCCGTTCAATAAGATCATGGCTGATCTGGTTGTGGCCTCAACTCCAGTTTCCTGTCTGGCCTCCCTAACCCTTGATTCCCTTGTCTATTAAAGAATCAGTTTACCCTGCCTTGAATAAATTCAATGACTCAGCCTCCACAGCTCTCTGGGGAATGAATTCCACAGACTAATGACCCTCTGAGAGGAAAAATTTCTCCTCATTTCAGCCCTAAAAGGGAAACCTCCCCATTCTTAACCTGTGTCTCCTGGTTCTGGTCCCCTCCAGAAGTGGAAACATCCTCCCAGTATCAAATTACCTAAGGATCTTATATCTTTCAATAACATCACCTCTAGTTCTTCTAGACTGCAATGGGTATAGGCCCAACCTGTTCAACATTTCTTCACAGGATAAGCCCTTCATCCCAGGAATGAACCAAGTGAAACTTCTACGCATTCTTGGAATGCAATCATATCTTTATTTAAATAAGGAGATCAAAACTGTTGACAGCATTCCAGAAACAAAAACAAATGATGCTGGAAAAACTCAGCAGGTCTGACAGCATCTGTGGAGAGACTGACACAGTTAATGTTTCAAGTCCGTATGACTCTTCTGCAGAGCTAATGGGAAGTGGACATGTGGTGAAATATATACTGTTTAAGGGGGGATGGAACAGGTGAAGCTGGATAGAAGACCAGCGATAGGTGGAGGCAAAGGAGAGATTGCAAAAGATTACATGAACAAGCATTCCAGATGTAGTCTCACTGATGTCCTCTACATCTGCAGTAAAACATCCTGACTTGTATATTGCATTCCCTTTGTTATAAACACCAACAATCCATGTGCCTTCCTCATCACTTGCTCTAACTGCACACCAACTTGTTGTGATTCATATACCAGGACACCCAGACTCCTCTCTAACACTGAGTTATGCAATTTCCCTCCATTTTAATAGAATACTGCTTCTCTATTCTTCCTGCCAAAGTGGACAAGTTCACATTTCCTACATTATACTCCATCTGCTATTTGTTTTGCCCACTCACTTCACCTGTTTATATCCCTTTGCAGACTCTCTACCTCCTCTTGATAACTTACTTTCCTACCTATCTTGGAAATTTGCAGATTTAGCTCTCCGAAATTTGGTCCCTTCATCTACATCATTGATGTAGTTTGAAAAAGTGTCAGGCCCCAGCCTATGGCCCTCCTGTCAAACTCGAAAAGGCACATTTGTTCCTAATCTCTGCCTCTTGTTCACAAACTAATCCTTTATACATGGTAATATGATACCCCTTATATCATGTGCTGTTATCTTCTGTAGTGACCTTTGATGTGGCACCTTATCAAATGCCTATTGGAAATCCAAGCACACCAAATCTACAGGTTCCCTGTTATCCACCTTGCTTGTTACTTACTCAAAAAAAACTCGAAGAGATTAGTTAAACATGATTTCCCTTTCACATCTCATGTTGACTCTACCTGATCAGATTATGATTGTCGAAGTATCCTATTACAACCTTGTTAATAATGGATTCTTGCACTTTCTCTGCGACAGATATTAAGCTAATTGAACTGCAGTTTCCTGCTGTCTGTCTCCCTCTTTTCTTGAAAAAAGGTGCTCTGCTTTTTAATTTAGCCCCGAGCTACTCATAATCATAAGAAGCTGAACCTCTTTCCTAGCCCTATCAATGCTGTTGGTACCAATGTGGATCACGCCAGCTGGATCTTCCCCTCCTCACTACAAGTTCCTCTCCAGCCCACAGCATAATTCCCAAACCCTGGCACTGGGCGGGCAACACAGCTGTCTGGAATACCGCTCTTGGCTGCAGAGAGCTGTGTCAATCCCCCTGACTACACAGTACCTGACTCCCACTACATTCCTATTAACTGCCCAGCTTGAATGAATTCAGGGATACATAGGCCTGAATTTTTCACTCTTCGGTGGGTGGGGGGGGCGGTCAGGTGTGTGCCCGACACTAACGAGCATAAAGCGACTTGCGGTGTAGTCGGCCAAGCGTCTTGAAGTCATCGCGGACTCGTGCGGAATTTCAGATAACAGGAGCGCACGGAAATCGAAAGCGCGCCCACCCACAATGAAAAGGCCTATTAAGGCCATTAAAGTAATAATTACGCTCAATTTTTCACTGCCCGTCCAATGGGATGGTCAAATGGGCAGATAAGTGGCAGAAGGCATTTAACCCTGAAAAGTGTGAGGTGATACACTTTGGAAGAGTAATTTGACAAGGAAGCATTCAATGAACCGCATGACATTAGGAAGTTCTGAGGAACAAAGGAACCTTGGCATGCGTGTCCATAGATCTCTGAAGGTGGAGGGGCATGTTAGTGGGGGTGGTGAGAAAAGCATATGGGACACTTGCCTTTATCAATCGAGGCATAGATTACAAAAGAAGGGAGGTTATGTTGGAATTGTATCGAATCTGGGTGAGGCCACAGCTGGAGTAGTGTGTGCAGTTCTGGTTGCCACATTATAGGAAGGATGTGATTGCACTGGAGGGGGTGCAGAGGAGATTCACTAGGATGTTGCCTGGGATGAAACATTTAAATTATGAAGAGAGGTTGGGTAGACTGGGGTTATTTTCATTGGAGCAGAGAAGAATGAAGGGTGACCTAATCGAGGCCTATAGGATTATGTGGGGCATGGGCAGGATGGATGGGGGGCAGCTGTTCCCCTTAGTTGAAGGGTCAGTCACGAGGGGGGCACAAGTTCAAGGTGAGGGGTAGGAGGTTTAGGGTGAATGTGAGGAAAAACCTTTTCCCCAGAGGGTGGTGAGAGTCTGGAATGCGCTGCCTGGGAGGGTGGTGGAGGCGGATTGCCTCACATCGTTTACAAAGTACCTGGATGAACACTTCACACGTCATAACATTCAAGGCTATTGGCCAAGTGCTGGTAAATGGGATTAGGTAGGTAGATCAGGAGTTTCTCATGTATCGGTGCAGACTCAATGGGCCAAAGGGCCTCTTCTGCACTGTGATTCTGTGATTCTGTGATTCTGTAATTCTGTGATTCTATGGGCTTCTCCCATTTGGTCTTTGTGTGCTCATTTTTTCCTGCAGAAACACTTCTGGTTCGAATTGTGAGCTTAGCGGGCCCTCAAGATTTATCTCTCCCAGCCAGCTTCTTCCAAAGAAACTCGGTCCCCTGCTCTGACATTACAAATAGGGGTCATTTTGCCGATGTTCCTCATACTGCACCTTGAAGTATCATACCCTTTTCATATTTATATCTTCACCGACGTATGTCCTCAGCTTTGTGTCCGAAACTTCTAACTTCAAAGGATGGGTTCCTTTATTCAGATATCTAAATGTATGCTCTCTAATGATGGACATCACCGCTCCTGTATCCATTCCCATCTTAATGGGTTGTCCGTTAACTGTAACGTTTAGTTGGATTGGCTCGGTTCTACCCTCTGTGATGCTATATAATGAATGGATGTCTGATTCTATTTCTTCTGCATCTTGTAGATAGTATGCAACAGAGCCACAGTGCGCAGATGTTGGAGAGAGTGTCTTCCATGGTCTTTGGCTCATCTGGTTAGCACATCAATGGATTCCCAAAATTTGTATCAATTCATTCCTATCCTTAAATAAGAACTATGGTGATAAAAAACAACATACACATGACATTGTAGCAGCAACATTCACAGCCAACCTGTGTATTTCTGACCCTTACATATCAGAAAAGAAAATCTGAAAGCACATGTGATCTCATTACATGAATCACCAAAATTTAAGCAACAATTTATTACAGTTTGCAACGTCCTTTTTTTCCTAATGGTGTCAACATGCTTTGAATTTTGGGACAAATGCCCATTCAATGGGTGCTTCACAGAGCAGTCAACTGACATTATACAAAAATAAGCTCAATGTCATCCTGACACAAATTCATTGCTTATCAGTCTCTGAGGCTATATGTTCAAATTACAACACCCAAGTAATTAGACGAATCATTTATCATCAATTTGTAAATAGAATTTTAATATCTTTATCAGTTATAATTGTATTAATAAAAGCCATTGCTATTTAATAATGTGACAAATTGTAATTTGCGGGTTTGGGGTAACTTAAATTGGCAGCCATATCTGCTTTTCCAACAAGTTCATCATATTTGATATCTACCAATTATGGAAAAGCTCTTAACAGCCTAATCTGTTATACACATCAAAAGACAATGGAAAGGATTGATTCGGACCACTATAAAAGCAGCAACAACTAGAACCCATTTGCAGGAGCATCTGATATTTCCCTTTTGGAGTCATTTCACTACACCAAGGGACAAAGATGAAGTGGTTGCTCTTTGCACTAGCTTGCATTCAGCTCTCTGAATGTTTAGTCAGTTAAGAACATTTGATCGGAGTCTTGGTTCTAAAGTTAGATATGATATGACTGTTTCCTCACAGATGGAAGATGATAATGCCATCAATATGTTTTGAGTTTGCCTTGAACATTTCAATTCTGAATCTCTCATCCGCCACGAGGAACATAGGAACAGGAATAGGCCATTGAGCCCCTCAAGCTTGTTCTGTCAGACAGTGAGATCACGGATGATCCTTTGACCTAACTCCATATTTTTACCTATATCTCTTAATACTTTTGGATAACAAAACTCTCTTAATCTCAGGTTTAAAATTTACAATTGACCTAGCACCAATTGCCACTTGTGAAAAAGAGTTCCAAATTTCTACCGCCCTTTGTGTGTAGAAGTGGTTCTTAATTTCACTCCTGACAGGTTTGGCTCTAATCTTTAGATTAGCCCCTTAGTCCTTGACTTCCCAAAGAGCAGAAATTATTTCTCCCTATCTAACCTGTCTGTTCTCCTTAATATCTTGAAAACTTTGATCAAATTGCCTCTTAATCTTTTAAATTCTAGGGAATACAACCCTGGTTTGTGTAATGTCCCCTTAACTCTTGGAATGCAGGTATCATTCTGGTAAATCTATGCTGCACTCCCTCCAAGGCTAATATATCCTTCCATAGGTGTGGTGTCTATATTACTCCAGGTGTGGCCTAACCAGGGATTTGTATAACTGAAGCATGTTTTGTACCTCCATGTATTCTAGTCCTCCAGATATAAAGGTCAGCACGCCATTAGCCTTTCTGATTATTTTCTGTACCTGTTCATGACAAGTTCATTATATTAACAATGCTTGTGTGCTTCATGGGCTGATTTGTCTTTGTGCCCAATCTTCCCGTCAATTTCCTGATTGCATAGTAATAAAATGCAAGTGAAAGGTCAGAAAATTGGATGAGCAGGCTTCCATTAGCTTTTCCCTTAGTCCCTCATGCCTGGGGTGTTGCAGCCAACTGCATTTTGTGTACTAGATAGCATACACACTTTTCATATTGTAGCCTCAATAAGGCCCCAGGACACACGAGAATTACTTAGAATACCTATTATATTTGAGAAGATGCAAGTGGGCTTTTGCCATCAAAGTCCATTTTGAGTAGGTGGAAGGGGAGTTCCCTGTGTAATTGGGCTCCTAAAGATCAATAGGATTGATTTTCTTTCTGCAACATTATAGTTTTTTGCATTTCTAATAGATTGGCCAACATTGATGAAATTTGTCATGTGTACGGAATATTTTTGTGTGGGGAACTATTTTGCTGTCATTATTATGAGAGGTTTTTTTACCAATATCCACAAGAAAAAGCCTGAATATAGCAGACATTAAGTGAAGTGTCTATAGAACTTTAGCTGAACATGAATTGGAGAGAATGTGGGGATTCAGTGATAAATACTACATTCTGAAAAGGAAAGAAAAATCCCATCTCAGTGCTCCACAAACAATCAGCATGCATCTCAATCCATGAAGCTGTTATTTAAAAAGAACCTGTCAGATATTGATAATCCCATTTTGGAAATAATTGTGCTTATTATGGCCTAATCCTGCTCCTAATCTGTATGTTCATTTGTTTGTATCCCTTCTTACATTAATCTCTGTTTTGTGTATATGCCACTTTTGTTTACGAAACTGAACATAGCCTGTGTGCATGACACTGTAAGGTGTAGAGAAAAATGTAGAAGGAGATATTTGCCCAAGTGTTGACCCTCTTTCACTCCTATCCTTGCAGAGTGAAACTATTTAAGGGTAAATCTGTACGCAATATCTTGGCGGAATGTGGTTTGCTTGAGGATTTCCTGTAGAAACACCCATACAATCCCCTTTCCAAGTACCGTGGACCATCCCAGCAGGACTCATCAGGTTCAACAGAGCCACTATTGAACTACCTGGATGTAAGTAATCTGTAGTGTTTTTAAGGAAGAGCAGCAAATAGAATAGAAATGGTCATCCTGATTGATTTGATTGCATTCTGCCCTTCATTAACCCTGCCACCGATATCTGAAATCTAAAAGTACAGCAAATATTGCTGGCAATCATTTTGCAATTGATATATTTTAGCACAGCGCTAAGAGAGTGTATCATTGAAACTGAAAATAGCCCCTTTCCATTCCTACATATTTTACTAAATGCTGATTTGCTAACATTCCTCATTACGTAAACCAGTGGAATATTTGCCAAAAGTAGCCCTGTTGCCTTTAGAGATCTTTGTTAAGCATTTGGAAAACTATTTTGTTTCAATTAAACTGCGAGGGCAGTAAAATTGTAAAATGGATGCAAAATTCTTTCCCATTATGGTTGGGTTAAACGCACTTCCTAAATTAAGCTTTTAGAAAACTCAATGCTTAAACACATCGGATCTGTAACACATCTCTACTGTGCTTTGTCTGAGATCCAGATCCATTTCTAATTTCACATCTTCCTTATAATTTCCTGACAGCTGTCATACTACGGAACAATCAGCATCGGGACTCCACCTCAGAGTTTCATTGTCATCTTTGATACTGGCTCTTCAAACCTTTGGGTCCCATCGGGTTACTGCTCTAGTCCAGCATGTCGTAAGTAAATCTAGACCATAGAAGGATTTCTCATAATGGCCCATTTTGGTACACAGAACCTTGGAGGTGATGCAGTTAATTCTTTGCAATCCAATTTGCTTCATTATGGTTTTAAAAAGCAATTGTTAAGCACAAAATTCCCACTTAGTTTCGCTGTTGTGTAATTCAAATAATTGGTTTCTTCAATTTCTTTAGCCTTTGGATCATCAGGAATAGTTTTTATCCAAAAGAAGGTGGGAGCTGGGTTGATTCAGGATCCAACTTTATGTTACAGCTTAGATCCCAAGGTCAGTAATCTAAAGCAGGAAGTCCTGTGCCTCTTATTTCCCAAGCACATTGTGTTCATCGTCTACTACAGGCTGAGTCATCGATGTTACAACCAACCAATGAAATATTAGAAGGATGTAAATAATTTCCACAGATCATCAAGTTTTCATTTCCAAATGAATGAAACTGGGTAAACAAAAAGGTTGCTATATGAGAACTACCTCCTGAATTGACCTGGAGCTGGAAGACCTGAGTTATACTGTCTGCCCAGTATTAGTGTTGAAGCAGGGAGGGGGGAATGGGTCCTTAGGGTAATCCTTTAGTCACCATTACTAATACTCGCTTTTTGTTCCATTTTTATTTATAATTAATTGAATTTAAATTGCCCAGTTGTTGTGGTGGGATTTGATCACATCTCCACAACATTCGTCCAGGCCAAATTGTTGCTGTATTGAAATGAACACTGTAATCTAATGAAACTAACTGGATAAGATGTGCTTTTCTTGTAGGTGATCATCGCAAGTTTAATCCACAAGCGTTCTCAACATTTCGCCTTTCAAAAAGTACCTTACTATCCAATATGGTACAGGCAGCATGACTGGTGTACTGGGATATGACACTGTCAGAGTAAGTCAAACTAGCTGATTTCCCATGTCTGAGGGGCCCATAGAGAAGTCTGCATTGCAGATTGTGTTCTAATTTTAATTCTTTCACAGGGTGTGGCTGTTGCTGACTGGGCCAGCATTTATTGCTCATCCCTAATTGCTCTTGAGAGTCTGACCAAGGATCTTCAAACCTCAAGAACAACTTCCTTCCCTTTGCATTTCATCATGCTTGTGTTAAAGGCTCAAAATCAATCAGCTTTTCTGTTTCTTTTTTGTATCTGCCAACGGGCTTTTAAAAATTTGTAATGTTGGTCTCCCGAGTCACTCTCCTCTACCATTCCTAATTTCTCACCATTTGGAAAATACTCTTTCTCCTTCTGTCCAAAGTGAATGGCCTCACACGTACCCACATTGAACTCAGTATGCCCACTCACTTATTCTGGTTATGTTCCCTTGCGACAATGTGCTTCCATCTGCACTGCTTGCTTTCCCTCCAACTCCATGTAACCTGCAGTCTAATACAAGTCTCAATTCCTTCATCTAACTATTGTGAAAAGCTGAGGCCACAGATCAAATTCCCGGGGAACACCACTTGTCACATTCCACCAGTCTGTGTACATATCCTGTATCTCCACTCTCAGCATCCTACTTCCCAACCAATTTCTAGCCAAAGTTAAAAGTCCACCTCAAAAGTACGCCCTTGCTTTCGCTAATCTGCTCTTTTGTGGAACCTTATCCAAAGTCTTTTGGATGTCCTGATGTACATCATCCATTGACATTCCCTAATCTACCTTATAAGTGACCCTTTCAAAAGGTTCAGCTTGTTTCTATGGACATGACTTATCTTTAATAAAGTCACAATGGCTTTGTCTGATCAGCTGACACTTGTTTAAGTGCTGGGTCACTCTCGCCACAATCACAGATTCAAATATTAACTGAATGCATTTCAGAAATAATTCATTAGCTGAAAAACATTCTGGGGTATCTGAACAACATCTGACGCTGCTACATAAGTAGCAGTTCCTTCTTTCTTAAATTTACAATCACTTTCTGGTCCACCTTTTTTTGGCACACAGTCCCCAAGATACTTTGGGGCCAGTGTAACAGCATCTATCTAGAATTGGCCAACTATGGGTGCACACCTGGCCCATACAGTCAGAAACTCTGATGCCCAGCTGGTATTTTGGGAAACGTTATCCAAGGTTCCCCTGACAGTCCCTCCATTTGTTGTGGAAGAAAAGCCACTTGGAGTACAGAGGTGGTTAAAGTCAGAAAATCTTTATTTTGAGCAGGGAAGGGAAAGAGCTAAGCTATAGAATCTCTCAAAGAGCAGTTACAATAACACACATTTAGACACAATACAGCTTCAGCTGGCTACATGGCCGAGTATATTTTGACTGCTCATGGACTTCAATGTGTCCCTGCAAAGCACATCACATCATATTCTCATAGTCAAGCAAGCTCATGGGAAAGTACGAAATGGAAAAAAATACAAAGCTTATCGGCTACAGTAACTTCATCTCTAACAAATCACATCCAGAAAAACAGCTCAGGTGTGTCAGCAAACGATTATGGAAAAATAAAGCAAAAGGATCTGCTTTCATAAACATAAATCAAAGTAATCTCTTATTCCTTTATTTCCCAAATCACATATCTTCATCAGCCTCTGGAAGAAGAAGTGGTGTTCCAGAAAATGTTTAAAACATGATGTGTTACTTCAATGGCTTGGACCAGTGGGGACCACATCTGCCCATTTGGAGACTGCAGTGCCTCACCTCACAAGATGTGTTGGTGTCCAATGATGCACCAGAACCTGAATGAGACTTGGAGTGGGAACTTCTAGTGTAGGGAGTCTGCATCCCTGTCTTCACATTCCTGAAGGCATTCACCTAGCAACAGTCAGCAGGGGGTTCTACACCTTGCGAGGGCAATTTGGAATAGCAGAGACCAAGAAACTGGCACAACCCCAATGTGTTCATTACTACCAGGCCTATGTTACTTGACCTTCTGACAGGATGACCTACTGTAAAATATTTAAATAGTTTTCTTTTCAATTAGGTATCCAACATTGATATCACCCACCAAGAATTTGGTTTAAGCATCACTGAGCCTGGCAGTTTTCTTTATTATGCTGAATTTGATGGAGTTCTGGGCATGACATCTCCAAATCTTGCCTATGGAGGTGCCACAACTGTTATCAAAAACATGATGTCTGAGCATCTGCTGGAGCAACCTGTGTTTGCTTTTTATCTGACCAGGTGAAGTATAATGTTCACGACTCCTAAATTAATCTTTTCATTACAAACACCCAACAAAATCTACACAAACATTGCCTTTGCTTTCCATTTTCTCTTTATCAACACCATTGATGTTCTCAGCTGGATTTTTCTCTGGCATGATTCTGTAGGTGACACAGTGTTGGGAAATTAAGCGAGATAAGGATTGGAAGCCGGTAGTCAGATCACCATCTCCATCTGCACCAGAGCAAAGTGTCTTCCAGCTCCCCCTGCCCCATCTGACACGGGGTCTTAGTCACTTGACTGTTGACCACTCAATGCATTTAAATGATGGTAGGGGACAGAGTGAGGGAAACCAGCCAATTTCCCTTTGTTCTGCTTTAGGTATGGCCAACCTCAACCTGGAATCCAGGATATTGCAGCAGTACATCATGCAGCAGAAGTAGGAAGCAACTAATAACTCTGTTAGGAGTGCAAAGGCTAGCAGTGGTCATCTCTACATCCGTTTAGGCTCCTCTCTTTTCCTGGAGGTCCCAGAGCCCATGAAAAGCCTCTCTTCCATAAAAAAATTATTTTATGCCTTTGAATTTCTTTTCCCCTTTAAGAATCCTCTTCTGTTCTGTTCCAGATTTCCCACCTGCCTTGCACCAACAGTCATTCTGGGAGTCCATCCTGCCAACTTAGGCAGTGAACCTACCCTAGCATTGATTCCAGTCCTGCAGACTTCAATGAGGAGAATCGTAGAATTAGGCAGCACAGAAAGAGACCAATCGGCCCATTGTGCTTGTGCAGGCTCTTTCAAGGAACTATCCAATTAGCCCCATTCCTTTGCCGTTTCCCCATAACCCAGTATTTCTTTTCCCTTTTCAAGTCTGAGTCCAAATCTCTTTTGCAAGTTACGATTGAATCTCTTTCCTTCTGCTCAGGCAGTTCATTCACAATCACAACAAACAAAACCTGACTAGATCACAATGTAAATATTTAAAACCATGGGGATTTACACTCTTCTGCTGTAGGATTTAGCTACATCCTACTGTATAGTTTTCATATTCTCTAGGATTTACAGCGTGCTTCACAGCTACTTTCAAACACATTTTTGACAAAAGGCCATTATGATATGATCTTCCAAAGGTGACAGAAATTGTGAACCTGCACACTTCCCAATTTAATTTCTTTTCACTTTTGATTTACAGACAGGATGGTGAGTCAGGAAGTGAAGTTGTATTTGGTGGATTTGATCCAAACCATTACACAGGTAACATTAACTGGGTTCCCGTACCTGTGGAAGAATACTGGCAAATCCTTTTGGACAGGTAAGTAAAGGAAGATTAAAAATCCTTATGTTGTAGAATAGAATTAAACTGCAAAGATGTTCTTTGTGCGGAGATAATTCATAATGATAAACAGATTAAGTATTGCACAGCATTTACTGGGCAGTTTAACATGATAGCATGTTAAAGAAAAATATTAGGGATTAGATGGGAAATGCATAATTCAGAGTTATTCAGATTCAAATCAAGAAGAAATCATTTAAACTTCAATTTCTGCTCCATTGTGCTCTCATGGTCTTCCACCCCATACCTCCTGATGATTCTCTACATCTTCCAAATCTACCAGATTAGAAGATCACACAGCATGATCAATATCTCTATAACCCTTAACCCCTACTCAACTGACATTAATCCAGCTCCTCATAAAGACACCATCCCCTATTCATGTTGGAGTTGCTTAAATGCAAGCCAACGACTAATGCATTGGTGGAGAACTTTTCACTTATTGGAACAACCAAAGGCACTATGCAGATTGAACAGTGGATGGAGCAGGTATTTAGGGAGTGATTAGAGGGAGGTATCTAAAAGCACAGTTAATGAATTGACTTTTGAGGATGAAGAAAATTTGAAATAGAATTTTCAACAAAAAAAAAGCTATCATGAATCTGGCACCATCAGCAAGCATAAGATGCACTGTAAGTGGGAGATAGAGCAGACAGTGCATGCTGTTCGTGTTGGAGGAGATCACAATGATACAGTTAGACAAGGCCATGGAGGGATATGAGCATCAAGAGGCAAACTTTGAAGGCAATACACTGGATGACTTAGAGTCCAAAGCAAACCAGAAAAGTGAGAATCAAACTACACGAACCTGGCAAAAGATTGCAAGACAAATAAAATTTTATAGTTGAGAGAATAATAAAAGTAGAGCAGCCATATTAATAAATTCAAAAGCAGAATCAACGTGTTATATTGTATATTTACTGGAAGTATAATGGCCAAATTCAATTTCGAAACCTTCTAGATATACGATGCATACATTCACATATATTAATCTCCATAAACAGTTGGCATTTAGATTTCTAAAAATGGTCACGTAATCATGAATGTCCTTTTCCTCCCTGGTCTGAAGGTCAATGGCCAAGTAGTGGCTTGTGAAAGCGGTTGTCAAGCCATTGTCGATACTGGCACCTCTCTGATTATTGGCCCTGTCTCACCGATCCAGAGAATTCAGCACGAGATTGGTGCAGAAGCACAACTTTATTCTGTGCATTGTATTTTACCATAAGAAGGAGATTATTTGACCTTAAATTTTAAAGGACACAAGGTCTTAAATACTGTGTGCAGTTTTGGTCTCCTTATTTTAGGAAAGATGTAAAAGCGTTGGAGGAGGTTCACAGTAGGTTTACTAGATTAATAATGAGCTGGTTGTCTTATGAGGAAAGATTGGACAGACTGGGCTTGTTTCCATTGGAGTTTAGAAGATTGAGGGGTGACTTGATTGAAGTATACAAGACCCTGAATGGTCTTGACAAGGTGGATGTGGAAAGATTGTTCCCTCTTGTGGGTGAGCCCAGAACTAGGGTTCATTGTTTTAAAATTGGGGGATCAAGTGAGTTTTTTTCTCTCAAAGGGTTTTGCAACTTTGGAACTCTCTGCCTCAGAAGATGGTGGATTCAGGGTCATTGAATATTTTTAAGGAAGGGATAGATAGATAGATTCTTGTTAGGCAAGGGAATCAAAGGTTATCAGGAGTAGATGGGAATGTGGAATTTGAAACACAAGCAGATCGGCCATGATCTTATTGAATGGTGGAGCAGGCTCAAGGGATGATTGGCCTAGAACTGCTCCCATTTCTTATGTTCCCTCTATTTAAAGAGGCTCAGATGTATTCATTACAACATTTTACACTTATGCTAAAATTAAGGAAAGGCTCAGAGCAAACTGATAGACAAGAATTCATTTTAAACATAAATGAGACCTGTGGTCCCAGATAATACCACTGTTAACCTCTTGTTTCTCTGTTCTACAGCTTGGTGTGGACTGTCGTAACCTGCCCACCATGCCCTATGTGACTTTCACCATCAATGGAATTGACTACCACCTTTCTCCTGAACAATATGGGCTCCAGGTATGCTTTAACCCTTAGGCTGCCAGAATCTCCACAGCATTGTTCATCATCTCAGGGTGTCTGATATTTGTAAAGGTTTCAGTGCAATGGCTGTACCTCATTTATATTTATATTTACATGGAACTTTTATTCATTATTTTTTCCAATCCACTTTCTTTCACCAACTTTAGTTGAAGTATAACTGCACAATTAGCTGAATGACTTCCCTCTGTTCTGTGAGACTCTGTTCCTTTAAATACAGTTCTGTGGCTACCTGCTGACCCTAGTACAAGCTCAAATGGTTCTTTCTTCAAGTGTGAGTCAGGAGAGCAAGTTTTCTTAACTTATTCAACATTGTACCACACTTTAGGCGAACACTGTTTTTACCCGTGTGCACACATTCCAGCGCAGTAATCAGGCTGATTGGTCGTCCACTCATAACATGTGGCAGTTCTGGCTGAATCATTTCCCCCAACTCACTAGCACACATGCCCTGAGAATGAAAGTCTCTGCCCGTTCTTCTTCAAATAGGGTTCTCACCCACATCACTCCTTGACACAGCACCACCAACAAAAAGATGAACTGTTGATTCATCCACTTGCCAAGCACTGCTTTCTAAGAAATGTCAGGGTGTTCTGGTCATCATGAAGTTTGGGGCAAATGTTTCTTCTCCTGCCTGTTAAGTTAGTATGTTTGTATGTAATATAGTTTGTCATAAAAGCAAGTGCAATCTTATAAGCAAACAAATGTAGGAAAATCTATTGATTTGTTCTTCATTGCTTTACTTGCAGAACAATTACAATGGACAAGAGAATTGTTTAATCGGATTTAGCACCTTGGCTCTTACCGGTTCTGAAGACCTCTGGATTCTTGGAGATGTCTTCATTGGAGTTTACTATTCCATTTTTGATCGAGGAAATAACAGAATGGGCTTTGCCCGGGCTGCGTAATTTGTTCATTCATGACTTTTTTTAAATTGCTTCCTCGACCTATCCCCGATTCACATTTACAAATCTTCCCGACATTCCTCACAATTCTCAAACGCAACAGGCATCATGGTGGTACCAATGATTTCAAACAATGTTAATAATTTACACACATGAAGATGGTATTTGATTTTAAACCAAGCAACATGCAGGCTGCCTGTTTGGCTCTGAATCTATTTAGTGTTGTACTTAGCAAAATATTATTGGAAAAAAATAAAGAACAATATTAAAATATAAATATTAAAGTATCAGAGATGCATTAATAGCTCTGATCTCTTTGCTATGAGCACTGGAGGTGGCTGAGATACACTCCAGTTTGTGCTCACACTACACAAAGATATCCGTGTGACTGATCTATGATAAATTCCCCAGACACTAGGGGTCAACTGAATACAGCTTTCAGCCAAATTGTATTTACATCTTTGGCTTTAGAGGAATAACTATTAATCTAATGTGCAGATTTTGAAATGGGTTTTGGCATCTGTAGCAACTTTGTTTAGGGTCAGAGTTCTCTGTTTGTTTTCTCCCATTTCTGTGTTTAAGATCGTGTTGCAGCTTTTTACCTTTGAACCTGATCCTAAGATGGCAGCTGCAGGTCAAGGCAAACCCAACAGTGCAGCGCTCAATAAACCCCGAACACAAAAAACAAAATACTACAGATGATGCAAATCCAACATAGAAAAACAGAAAATGCTCAGTAGGTCTGGAAGCAGCTGAGGGGAACGAAAGTTAGGGTTAATGTTTCAGGTCTATAACTGTTCATCCAAAGAGTATGAAACATCCTGGCCTGAAACACTAACTACATTCACAAAATTCTCACGCACCACTCAATCTATTCAATCGATTTTAGTTCATCCATCCAGCAAAGTCCTACATTTCCCCAATGCACCATCAAATGAGTTCTTCATTCATTCAATTCTTTTTGCCTCCATCATTGTGTCTGTTCATGACTCCAAGCATGAAAAAGAATTTACTGATAACATCCCTAAATCTACCTTGTACTAATTTGAGCATGTGTCCCTTCTCCTATTTCCATAGTTTACTTTAAGATATTCCAGATATGCTTCATTTCTCTGAAATCCTCTTCCCCCAAGTTGAGAAGTCCAAAGGGTAAATGTTGGTCCTTAACTCTTGGGCACTAACCTCCCAGTGCAGATTGTCCTCCAGTTCTAGGGCTCACCAACTTTGCAAACCAATGAAATCTACAGTAGAAGAGCAAAGATATCGGGAGAGCATCCCACAGAAGGAATATTAATGCATGGTGGAAGTCATTTTAATTTTTAATCATCAGGCATCTCACCAAATTTCTTTTCAAGGTTATTAGGTGAGATCCATAATGGGCTGTAGATTTGTTATATAAAGCTCTTTTATTTTCTTTGCCCAATATCCATATGACTCCTTCATACAGAGCTTGGTGCCTCTCCCTGATGGAATCTAAGATCTAGCCCACACATCCCACAGATTCCAGTTCCTTCTGAGACAAGTTAGACATTAGCTTAAAATCCTTACTGCACAGACAAAATCCTGCCCTACCGATCTCTCACGTGAGTTATTTCCAACCTGTTGCTTTCTCATTTCTCTGCCAGCCACCAAGTTATCCACTATTATCATGTTTCCCACTTGGCCGCAATCTCTAACCACCCAATGCTGGTTCAGATGGGAATGTGACGTTTACATTGGTGGATCCATTCTCTTGGATTCAACAACCTCTTGATCAGAGTACTTGCTCCTCTGGTTTATACTTAAGCATTTAGTCAAAGCTAATTGTAGCAACTTGAATCAATTGCATCGATTTGAACATCACCTCCAGGCTGACCATCCTGTCTGTAAAACAAAAGATAATAAAAGAAAGAAAATAGACAATGAAACAATATCATCAACGTGGACATATTTCTGCTTTAGAGGTTTAGCACTTGGTGATGTGATTGTCTACTGGATATTGTATCGAAATCACCATTTTTCTAAATCAAAAACTTGAAGGTATTAATTGCAATATTGCCATAAATACTCCAGGGAACTCTTACCATCCAATTGGATGCTATCTGTTCCAATTGATCAATCCTATTTTTAAATGAATTAAACATGATATGATCTGTTCTCTGGTGGATTCTATTTGGTTTCAATTCTTAACTGGCACTCTGATTACTCAGCAGAAGAGCACTACCATTGGTATATGTGTTTGTGTGTGTGTGTGTGTGTGTGTGTGTGTATGTGAGTGTGAGAGTGTGCGTGTGTGCATGATTGTATGGTTGTGTATGTATGTGTTTGTGTGTCCGCATGCATGCGTGTTTATGGTCATCTTCACTTAGAAACAGGGTGAAGGTAATGTGCCTTCATTATAGATTTTTGATTTTGTTCAGTAAATTATTCTTAACATTAATAACATCCTCCTTTCTGGTTTTCATTCTGCTTTGCTGCTTCAAAGTCTGAATCTTTACCTGTAACCATCCTGCACAGGAATGAATGTTATGCATGCCTTGATATGCACCTACACCGATTTCTTTTAAGCCAGTTAAAAATTTTAAGAAATAAGGATTTAAAGAATTAAAAGAATTTTTAGAGAGCAGGCATAAAGAATCCTGCTTTGTATACACTCCAATGTGAATGATACTGATTTTGTACCGATTTTAAAACAGGTATAACACTATAACTAGGTTTTAAACTATATCGGACAAAAACGTCAGGTAACTTATAATCAAGGTAATTTGAGGCTACTCTCTTCAAGGTGCTTCACTCCAGAGTCAAATGGGTCCTTAGCTACAAATTTGCACTGTGAAGGTCTTATGGTGCAGTGGGTTGTGTTCGCTACATCTGAATCAGAAGATCTGAGTACAAGTCCAACTGCAGTATTTAATAACCAAGGAAGGTGTGTTCATAATTTGACCAAACAGACTGATTATCAGCAAATCCTTTCAATGTATGCCAATGTCAGGCAGTAAGAGTGGCAGAGGTTCCTGGTCAGCCATGTGATGGAAAGAATGTTGGTGCCTCTCCCATCACTATCAATATCTCCAGATTACAACATGCATGGAAAAGTGCATGTTGCTGCAGCAATTCTGCCTCACTGATCTGGAGCACACCATTACAGGTCCACCCATTATCAGAGGGAAACAAAAACCACAGCTACAACCTCCAAGAAATCAAAGTTCTGTAAATTTCTTTCCAAACCCAGGGATAACCAAGTGGAATTTTAGAGTTTCATCCGCTCTGACAGAGCACATTATCCAGCTGTGGCCAGTCCAGAAATATTATTTTCTTCCAATTCCAGTTGTACAATTGCCCTTAACAATAAGAAAAACCAAGAGGAGAAGCATGTTTAACTGCAGCCTTAAATTTACTGACCACGTGGTCATTGGGAACAGTAAACTGATGGGTTCCAAAGATTGGATGAGCCAGTGTCAAAGATGACGGTGAAGATCTGTGTTGGATTCCCAACGCTGATTGTTTTAAAGTATGAAAACTGTCAGCAAATACAAAAAGACCAAAATATATCAACTGGAAATATATCAGTGTAACTTGTATTGTTGGGTTCCTATTCCTCAACACCCATCAGAAAATGTAAATCGCGCGATCCCTCCTTTTCAAATCACATGATATGGGAGCAGAAGTTTGCAGCCATTAAATGTAAGAGAGACGATGGGCAGAGTTTAATTGACCCCAGCAGAGTGGGCATGTCAGCGGGGTGGGGTGGGGGTCTGTGGTGCAGGAGAATAGGATGGGACAAATCGGAGTTCCCGCACCTACAAGATGGCTTGTTTCCTGTGGCTGCATAATTAATGAGGCAGGAATGGGACAATACGGCACGAAAAACCCACCATTGCGGCCGGCGGGTAAATGACTTTTTCCCTGCCCGCTACTGCATTGTGTGAATCTGGGATGGTTTCACCCATTGAATCAAAACCCCCATCTCCAGATCAAAAGGGTGAACGGTTCAATGCCAATGAGCACAAATCCACAGCTCAAACTACAACAGCTGAACTTCACCCTTTGACCTATCTGTGTAAGTTATAGCAGGTTAAAGACCTATGGCATATGGTCTACTAGAACTGTCTCTCTCTGCTACTGAATTATTACACTTGGATAACAACTAACCCAGAGAATAATATAAATTACAGGTGGGAGCTTCAATAAAAGTAAGAAAGTTGTGAAATGGTACATCTTAATAGAAAGAATGGAGAGGTCACTTTTTAATTGGAAGGCAGAAGTCTAGATGGCGTAGAGGAACAAAGAGATCAGCGTACAAATTCATCAACCAAGTGTTATCACAGGTTAGCGAGGCCATTGATGAAGCAAAGCAAGTAACAGTCTTTATTTCGATAGGTTAAACTTGTATCGAGCATTGGTTAGAGCACACTGTGTCCAGTTCTGGTCACCGTATCACAAAAAGGATGAAGAGAGACTGGAGAGGGTTTGAGAAGATTTACAAGGGTGATGCCAGGAATGTGTGGATATACACATCAGAAAAGAATTGACCGGCTGGGTCTCTTTTCTCTTGAAAAAAGAAGGCTGAGGGCTGAAATAACAGAGGTCTTTAAAATAATGAAAGGTTTCGATAGAGTGGATACAGAGAGAATGTTTCCCCTTGAGAGGAAGTTCATGACCAGAGTCCATTAATGTAAGATCATCACCTAAAAATCCAATAGAGAACTCTAAAAACCTTTTTTTTTATCCAAAGAGCGGTGAGAATGTAGACCTCACTATCACAGGGAGTGGTTGGAACAAATAATATAGATGCATTTAAAAGGAAAATAGAAAAGCACATGAGGAAGAAGGGAATAAAAGATGACAATGATAGAATTAAATGAGGAATGGCGGGATGAAGTTCAGGAAGAGCATAAATGCCAGCGTGGACTCGTTAGGCCAAATGGCCTGTTTCTGTGCTGTATTTCCTATGTGGTTCCATGTGATGTAAATTTGTTTTGCATTCTTCTCTTTTGTTTAGAAAACTGACAGATTATTTACATCCAGGTTGCGAATCATTGGTTCTGGTCTCCTACTTGACAACACATTCAGAAAGCTGACTGCAAGCGAGGGTGATGAGCAGCCACTTCATTTTGCCAGTTGGGTTGGTTTGGAGACTACAGAACCTAAAGTTTGGGGTCAGAGCAGGAACGTCAATACTCGCTCTGCCCAAACTATTCCATTGGCACAAGGCTTCAGATACGATCATTCAGTATGTAAAGTAACGATTAATTTACTCATGAGTACATGATTAGTTTATGCCAAACTTCATCTCTTCTTGGAAGGACACTTGTCTACTTAAATGGTAACCAATTGACAACATTTGGATTATAATAAAACATATTAATTATTGTAGTATTATGGCCAATAAAACAATCATAAATACATTTGCAAATCTGGTGATAAATAATCCTGTCAGAACCACAAAGTAGCAATGTCACAAGTGTATTTGAAGATAAGTTAACTGTTTCACTGCTGGATACAATATTAAATAATTTAGACACTACGGAGTCTCTACAGCTGCTTTTGCTGAGCCCCCACCTACCTGGAAATTTAACTGGGGCGCGGTGACATCAGGAGTTCCGCCCGATGTCACCAGGCGTCAATTCTCGCATCGGCAATTTCAACCTTTAACATAATGAAATGGGCAGATGTTGGGTGGGGTTTTCCATTCCCGCCAGCTGCAGGCATCATGATGGGCAGGATGGGAAAATTTGCAGTGCGGACAAAAGTCAGTTTCCCACCGGCGTGAAAACAGGTTTACATTTCCCGCTCCCTAATTTCATGGAGGTCAGGTTGCTGCTGCACCAGGGCAGGAACCTCATTTACATGCATTTGAATATCACGAATACTCATTAAAAACCCAGCTCGCCCGAATTACACTTCCCCCCTTCCAGATCAAATGCACACGTCAGTGTCAAAGTCGATCGGCGTGAATCACGACCAGATAAAAGTGATGTGGGCCTGGGGAACTGCGCTTCACTCTGAACCTTGAGGATTGTAGCGCACAGCTCAGAAAGTTAGAAAGTTTGAGTCATACGGACTCGAAATGTTAGCTCTGTCTTTCTCTCCACAGATGCTGTCAGACCTGCTGAGTTGTTCCAGCATTTTTGTTTTTTGTCTCAGAGTTCCAGCATCTGCATTATTTTGCCTTTATCAATGTTGTACACCCTCTGATTCAGCCTGGCTGGACAGATTTGAGTTAGATTTGCCAGCACGAATCCAAGAAAGTCACTTTGCCAAATCCAAGGCCTGATGGTGGGCTGTGGCTGCACAAGACAGCAACAGCCTGAAGTGGGCAATGGTGACAGAGCAATGGGTGTCATTGGTGTACACATGCAAACTAACGCTGTGCTCATAACAGAGGACCAAAACTGCCTCTGTCCTCAATTACACGGGTCTTTTTGTTCCTGTGACAGTGTCCAGGATTGCCAGATACAGCATATGGAGGAAAATCAGGCAGATTCCTATACAGTTCACACATAGGGCCTTCCAACCTCATTTGTTTCTATGAACTTCACCGAGACTCTCCAATACACCTCAGCACAGGAATGGGAAAATCAATACAACTCAGCACAGGAGGGTACAAATTGCCAGGAAAATGTGCTGGTGTTTTCTACAGTCAGCCGGTGGTCCCTGCTGCCATGTTATAACCCAGGTGACAAAGTTTAAGCTGAACCCTCACAAGAATGTAAATCATGGGCTGAATAATGGGGTCCGGCCGGCAGGTGGGCGAGGGGTGGGCAGGAGGTGGTGGGAAGGGGCGCATAAAATTGCTGCCTTTCCCGGCACCAACCTACCCACCCCCAAACCCACCGTAATTTTACACATCAATGGAGGCAGTGGGTAACCCACCCACACGTGGGCCAATTGAAATCCTCATTAAGGGCCTCTTTCCACCCCACTGCAAATTTTCCCAGGGCGGGCAGAGTTCTGAGTGAAGTTTGAAGGTCACCAGGTCCCACCCCTCAGGCTATTGGAAGGGAAGTGGTGATGGGACAGCATTCCTCCTTTACCGGCTGCTTGGGTCCATTGGGGGGGGGCGGGGTTCATGCAGTGAAGTTGCATCTTGTTGGTGAACACCCAGGCTTGTTTTTATCTTTACTGAGAATCTTTTATTTCTTTATTAGCAAATATATAATGAGAATAAACTTTGACGCATTGCAAGCATATTGTCCGTTGTTCCTGTTTTGGCTCACTCTGATGGTGGGCTGCACTTCACTTCAGTTACAAACATATTAGTTCTCAGGCCACGTCTGAACACTGTGAGTTTGTCCCATCTCATTTTCACATGTAAGACGCTTATCACTTGTTTTAAGTGACCACCAGGAATAGCTGAATAAATGGCCAGTCCCAACATTAGGCAGCACATTTATTCAGACCTCCTTGTGGCTCAGAATGTTAGTGGCTGAAATTAGTCCTCTTTAATTCCATTTTTTGCTTATAATGAGGATGTAATGTGGCCCAATTTCTATTCTCATAATTCTAAAGCCGCCTATTCCTCTGCAACATTTCTACACTTAGCATGTTATGTCTCAAAATGCTTCAAGGCCGTGTGTTCCCTGTTCTTAGCTAAGTGTACTTTGTAGGTCTGTATAATCTCAGTGTAATCCTATTGTTATAAGTTCATTTGTGACTTCAATAAACCCAATTTTCTTTTTCTTGCACCAAAACCAGTTCTCTGCTGCACTTTGTCACAACTCCCAAATAAGTCCAAGGTCTAGAACCAAGGGAGTGGGAGTGATTTGAACCACTCAGAAGTCAGAGGTGAAGCTGACACACACACCACCACCCCCTACACAAGTAAACAGATCCCCCAAAAAAATGATCTCAGGGAATATTTACAAGGTCAATTATATATGAGAATTTGCAAAATTATTCTGGATACCGTTAATCTTGGTGTATAAGTTGACCCGATGTATAAGATGACCCAAAATTTCCGGCCCCCACAGTTATATTTTTGCATATACACAGCATATAAGTTGACCCCTTTTCAGCCACAGCATGATCTACTCACATCGGCAGTAAGGCTCACTTTTTCACCTCACAAATGAACAGTTTACTTACCGGTACCGAAGGGATCAAGA